>NC_049202.1:61476776-61596776 GCF_013347855.1 Anguilla anguilla | reverse complement strand
AGACTGAATTCTACTTACTTGTATGCAAATTTAGCACCACTAGAAGCTTCCTGGTGTAGTAGAATAGATTGCCAGAAGGGTGATTGATTGCTTCTTTACAATAGCTTCTTTAAGATAAGATAAGATAAGATATACGTTATTGAACCCCGTGGGGTAATTTGTCCTCTGCATTTGACCCATACTAGTTACTTAGGAGCAGTGGGCAGCCACAGTGCAGCGTCCGGGGACCAACTCCAGTTCTGGGGCCAGTGCCTTGGTCAAGGGCAACTGCAGGAGCGCACCTAACATGCATGTCTTTTTTCTTTGCAAACACAAGCTAAAATGTTGTAATTACATTTTTTCAGTTTCAGGTGGGCCTTCAAAAGAACGCTACAATGCAAGCCCTCTAGTCCGGATGATCGTGACAGACCTGCAGCCCTTGTCTATAATTGAGGGCGCTGGATTTCGGGAGTTTATGAGAGCACTGAATCCTGGCCATAGTATTCCAAAAGGGATATCTACTTTACGCTCAGAACTCCTACAGCTGTATGAATCAGTAAAAACAGAGGTGAAAGCATCCCTCTACTCTACGAATGATGTTGTCCTGACGTCAGAGATGTGGACAAGAGGAACGGAGTTCTATCAGACAGTGAGCTGCCATTTCATCAGCCACAACTGGGAGCTGAAATCCTACGTGCTGGAAACAAAAGACTGTACTGGTAAAAATACAGGGGAAGAAATAGTCAACCAACTGCAGACAATTTCAAAAGAATGGGAAATTAGAGAGAAGGTCCATGTTGTGGTTATGAATGGGTCAAATGTTCCAAGTCCTGGTTGGACATACTTTCCATGTTTTGCACATACTTTGGACCGTGTGTTCAAGGATGCGTTGAAGGGCGACCCGACCTGTGAAGCACTTCTGAAGAAGTGTCGACAAGTAGTGAGGTTCCTCCACCAGTGCAATGCCACAGGCAAGCTAAAGGATTCACTGCCTCCGTATGAGCTAATGCTATCCGAGGAAACCAGGTGGAATTCTACATTCTATATGCTGGAGAAGCTCTCGCAGCAACACAATGCTATCAACAATATGCTCTCCCACAGTGGTGAGAAATCTCTCCGTCTAAATAACCGTGAACTGTCAAAAATCAATGAAATCGTGGCTGCTCTTCGACTTTTTGAAGATGCCGCAAAAGACATGTCAAAACAGAAGTATGTCTCAGTTTCCGGGATTATTCCTCTGGTGAAACTCCTGAAGGAAAAACTGGCAGAACAGGCACGAAAAGGGAACAAAGTAGCAGAACAGCTGGCGGGAAAGTTCACACAACACTTTGTCCGTGTTGAGGATAACTATACTCTAGTAGCTAGCACAACTTTGGATGCAAGATTCAAAGACTTTACACTGTCTGGCGACAGCAGTACAGAGCAAACGAGAAGAAAAAGACTAATCAAAGAAATACTCAGTCTGGGCAAAGCAGGCCAGTCAACATGCACTACTCCCGTATTTCCAGACAATTGCCCAGATGGATTGTGGGAAGATTTTGACAGGGGGTCTGAGTGCGAAGAAGAATTACACAGATATGCCGCCAAAAAGAAAATTCCAAGGGGGGGGAACCCACTGTCCTGGTGGAGGTTCAACGGTGAGGAATTCCCAAATCTCCAGAGAGCGGCTCGGAGGTACCTTGGGATCGTCTCCACGTGCCCCCCCACCGTGCGAGCTTTCTCCAGGGCTGGCCAAGTCTACAGTCTTCAGCGTCTTCGCCTAGAGCTGGAGACCATCAGCGTGATGCTGTTCCTTAACGGAAACTATATTTTCTCCAAAAGCAATTGATTAGATCATAGATGTATTTGTAAAATGTATTTCCGATTATGGAATTCACGCAACCCTAGTCACTAAGCTCTGCAAATCCATTTTATTTCAAGTGATGTGAGAGTCAGATTTAAGAAATGGAGGCCAAAGCACACCTATTGCATCATCACTAAGCTTTATGTGATTGTCTAATTTTAGCATTCTCTGTTTTTAATTCTGGCCCAATTTCATGTTGACTGTCATCTCTCCCCTTCATGGGTATGTGTGCTGGGATATGTACAGCGTTGGGGGCAATTTAACAGGGTGCGGTTAAACTAGTTGCTTATTTACATTTTGCAGAAGTTCGCTGGTAGGTCAACTACATTCAAATTTGTGTATCCTATTGGCTGTAGTAGTTCATTATATTTTTATCATGTTGAGGTGTAATTAACAGCAGGAACTACCAACTACTTTTGGCCTTACAACATTTTTTATTTTAATTTTTTATAATCCCTTTGACCAAATATCGCCACCTCTCTCTCACTGCCTTCACTCTAATCCTTACCGGTGAAAATTACTCTGCTCCACTTCAGATGTCGACTGCTAATTGCCACACATTGGTAGTTACACCCACAGTGGTAAAGTGTATAGTGATTCTCCCCATGGGAAAACTGAAGGCATTGCTCATATGTGCATCATGTTAGGGAAATATGATTATGATGATTTTTTGAAAATTTTTATACAAAGAGGTTTGAACAATGCTTTTGGAGTAGTCGTAGTTTTGTAGGATACATTTATCTTTAGGGTAGATTTTCTTTGGTTCAAATACTTTCAGTGCGAGGTAATTGGTAGTTTGTACAATATGATATAACGTGTATGCACTTTTTGTACGTCGCTTTGGATAAAAGCGCCTGCTAAATGAATGTAATGTAATGTAATGTAATGTGTATTTTTTCATTCATTTTGGTTAATTGTTTATGAATACATTTGAATGCATTGTTTCATTAATTAAATCATTAATTAATTCATTCATTCATTACTTTTATAAGACTGCAGCACCCGCTAAATGCTTATTCACTTCATAATGTCCCTTCATCTATGCAGTAAGGTCCTACTGAGATCAGTTCCCAAAAATGTTGGATTTGATTTACATATCGTTTCATAGGATGTGCTGTATTTCCTCATGAACCTCAAAAGGAGAAGGTGTTCTGCGTGTCATCTGAAATCACCGATTTTAAATACTGTCTTGGGCCTGAGGGTTATTGTATTTTATTTCTATTATTTCCTGAATTTTACCATTCTTTATCAGACACTTACACATTGATTTTCACAATAAGAATCCCTGATTTGTTAAAATGCACAGACCAATTTGAGCCCAAAAAAATCCCAAAAAAGTAATTTTACAGACATTACTGCCAACTGCGTGCATCCACATCTGTAGCTACTGTCTGTCTCTGGCTTCCACCAAATATCCATCCCGTGTTGCAAGGATGTGAAAATTTGTTTGTGATTTGACCAACTAAACAGGCTATTTGCATTTAATTTGAATTCAGATAATCTTCTTGTGTCTTTTAAATAATACCAATCATGGGAATCTGTTTCAAAACACTGATGAAAGGCCAGTGGTATCACACACTTCAGAAATGGCCACTAGATGACAGTAGATAGCAGTCATAAACAAGATGAAAAAATCCCTTGTTTGAAGAATGCACAGTAGACTCATGGATGGATTGGCCTTTTATCACATTTACGACAGAATGCCAATTTTACACAATTTTATGTTCCCATAGTGTTTACCCAAGTCCTCCCGCCTTTTCCCTATGCCTCGTTCCTGTACAGAGGTTCTCTCTCTCTGTCTCTCTCTCTCTCACACACACACTCTCACTCTCTCACACTATCTCACTCGCTCACTCACACACATACATACACAAACACACACACACACACACAGATTGGCACAGATTAGAGAGAGCTGTACAGAGCACCATATAATCACCAGAGAGGGAAACTAGAGCAGATAATCACTGCACACCTTCTGTTCCCCTCTGCCTCTCACTTCAGCCTCTTTCCTTAGTGTCTTTTTTCCCAGCATGCCACGCTCCTCTTCCTCAGACTCATCCTCTACTCTGAAAGCTTCGTTCAGCACCTCATGCCTCAGGGTCTCCTTCCCACAGACCTCTGCCGTTTTCGGTAAGGTTCATCGTTTGCCGATTCACCAAAACTAGATTGTCAGATAGTGAAGCGTGATTCATCACTCCAGAGATCACGTTTCCACTGCTCCAGAGTGGCGATTGTGCTTCACACAACTTCAGCCTAGTTAGGCTTAGGCTTATGTACGGCTGCTCGACCAGAGGTAATTTGGAACTTTGTAGTGAGTTTTGCAACCGAGGAAAGACGATTTTTACACGCTACATGCTTCAGCACTTGCCAGTCTCGTTCTGTGAGCTTGTGTGGCCTATCGCTTTGTGACTGATCTGTTGTTGCTCCTATACGTTTCCACTTCACAATAACAGCACTTGCAGCTGACTGGAGCAGCTCTAGCAGGGCAGAAATTTGATGAACTGACTAGTTGGAAAGGTGGTGTCCTATGACAGAGCCACATTGAAAGTCACTGAGCACTTTAGTATGACCTGTTCTACTGCCAGTGTTTGTCAATGGAGATTGCAAAGCTATACGTTTGATAAGATGCACCTCAATGGGTGTGGCTAAACCAGCCAAAACCTAATAAGAAGGCGTGTCCACCTCTTCATCCCCAAACAAAAAACAAAAAATTTAAAATAAGAATAATTTTAAATGAAAGGGATCCTGACGTCTGACATGTCATCCTTCAATGCAAAGTTGAGTTTCCACCCACCTTCGGAATCCGGTACAATCCGGTTGACTCAGGGACAGGCACAATAATTACTTTCACTTCATCACAACTGAAACCAGACTGTATGCTCGATGTCATGCACACTTTAGCAATGGGTGGACTTGAAGCTAAAAAAACAACATGTAAGTCACTTGTGTGTTCTGTTAAAATTCAAAATAAAAATGTATTTTTTAAGATTTCCGAGTAGCATGTAAATTTTGTATTTCAGCCATATCATAAATATTCAACCCCCATTCAATATCACCATTTTCAAAATATTTGCTGGTCTGTAGAGTGACTAAATTTTGTGGAAACACACTTGAGCCCTTAGGAAATCCATAACGATACTGTTTGCTTCACCTGTAATAAACATATAAATCGCACCGACGCACTTCTTCACATCAATTTGAAGCTGACTAGCAAACTTGCCAAAGACAAAGGAGCTCTCTCAAAAGTTAAGAGAAGAAATGATTCCATTGCATAAAAAAGGCAATGGATACAAAAAGATCTCCAAGATATTGAAAGTTCAAAGAGACACAATTGGCAGCATCATAAGGAAGTTTAAAAGTCATAGAATAGCAGTAAACCTACCTGGGCGTGGAAGGAAGAGTAAAGTTACATCAACTGGTATCAGGCACATCGTAAGAACTGTTGAGAAAACCCCTCATATTACTGCCAAAGGCTTACAGGATGACCTTTTGAAAGCTGGAACAAATGTATCAGTACAGACGATAAGAAGGATATTTAACAAGCAAGGCCTTCATGGCCGGACACCTCGCCGCACTCCACTCTTAGCCAGTAAGCATATGAAAAATCGACTTGAATATGCAAGACGTCATTTGGATAAGTATACAGAGTTTTGGGAGAATATTTTATGGAGTGACGAGACGAAACTGGAATTGTTTAGATCCATGGATAAGTGGTATGTATGGCGCAAGAAAGGTGCAGTTTGTGACAAGAAGAACACCATCCCCATAGTCAAGTATGGAGGTGGGTCAGTCCTTCTGTGGGGGTGTTTTGCTGCTCCTGGTACTGGCAATCTTCAGCGTGTGACTGGCACCATGGATTCCTTGAAATACCAGGCCATTCTGGGGAAGAATGTGATGGCCTCAGTGCATAAGCTGAAGCTTGGTGATCATTGGACTTTCCAGCAAGACAATGATCCCAAGCATACATCCAAGTCAACCAAAGCTTGGTTCAGAGAACGATCTTGGAATGTCCTTGACTGGCCTTCTCAGTCCCCAGATTTAAATCACATTGAAAATCTTTGGTGGGATTTTAAGAAAGCAGTGGCATCATGAAAACCAAAGAATATCGGTGAACTTGAAGCATTTGCACAGGAATAATGGGCCAAGATTGCAAAAGAGAGGTGCTTGTGAGCACTTATAGGAAGCGTTTATTGGAAGTTATAAAAGCTAAAGGATGTTCCAGAAAGTACAACTGTTTTCATGAACCTTCCAGCTGCAACGGAGGTTCCATATACCTCCTGAAATCCAACAGAACACTGCAACTTCATGGTGACCAAAGAAATGTGACTTTCAATTTTGTCAAAAGATGAATATAGAGCAGTAGTTAAACCATTCAAGGATCATTCAAGGATTACCAGAATTAATGATTAAAAAATTAATAAAATTCTAAAATAGGGATAAGAGTAGGCCAGGAACCAATCCGATTTTTATACCAATCATGATGCCTCCTCTTCATTTTAAATGAAAGGGATCTTGACATTTGAGATGACAACCAGGTTCATTCTGGGAAAGAAACAATAATTACTTTCACTTCATCAAAATTGAAACCAAAGGTGCATATTTAAATGCACAAATGCAGTCTGGAGAGCAAACCAAGAAGCGGCACGGAAGAGATCCATCAACCAGTAGGTCAGTACAGAAAATAATCAAATCAATGTTGTTCTGACACTTATTTCTTGACGCTTTGCATTTATGAATATTTTAGATTTGAAAGCAGATTAGATTTTGTATTGTGATTTCTAATAAGGAACTAGTGTAGACACTTCAGACTCAATGATCACTGAACTACTGTACATGACATACACAATACAAACAGAACAGATGTAAACATTGGTAAACGTGCTAGAAAAATATTTATATTTGGCTGATTTCTGCCACAGACTGATACTGAAAATCTTTTCAACTAGCTGGTAAGAGTACATTCTTTATTCTACCAAAGAAATCAGTTCTTGGATCAACATCCAAGACAGCACAGATTTCTCCCTTTCTTAAGTCACTGCCTTGGTTACAAGTCAGTTTTAGAACAGGTTTCAAAGTTTTTATTTATTTTTAAATGCGACCTTAAAGTTCTTAATGGATCGGCATTTGAACACACATTGTACACTGTAAAAAATAAATAAAGTGCTGTAAAAAAGAGAGAAGTGTAGACAATAGGAACACTAAGTCATTACATCACTTTACAATAATTTAGCAGAAACTCTTATCCAGAGCATCGCACAGAAGTGAAGAGCATTTTTTATTGGATCATCAGCCGATCATAACTATTTATTACTCAGAAACTGCCAGTACGGACTCGTCCTCTTCGGTGTGTACATTCAGTTTAGACAAAAAAAAAAAAAAAAAAAAGAATACAGAGCTGCAGGACAGCCAGAAATCTTTCCATAAAGAACAAAAAATTGAGACAGGTATTTGAATATGCAAAGACATTTTTATATCAGCCAATGACATTTTCTCTTCAATACAAAAATTAAAAAAAAATAATTCCAGTGAAGGGAATCCTGACAACTGGAGTAATCCTTCAATGCAAAAAAATGAGGTTCCACCCATTTTCTGAAAACCAGTAATACAATGTGACAAGCACACCACTTGCAGTTCCTCACAAATAAAATTAGACTTGTTTAAAAGGCAGAAGTTTGGAAAGCAAGTTCCATCTTTTACTGTATTACTTGCTAAACAGAACTTTGAGATCTACTCGAAATAAAGTCTTGTGTGCTCCAGTGGCCAATTCTGTACAACCTGGATAAGTGTATTTTTATTTATACACACAAACTGTGTGTGTGTGTGTGTGTGTGTGTTTGTGTGTGTGTGTGCACATCAGACCTTGGTCAAATACGTATTTGTCTCAGAATGCAAACCCCGCCTTATGATCATATTGGCAAGCTCAATTACACCAGGCAAGATCAACAGAGCACAGAAAAGTATTTGAATCCCTAAGAAACAAACACGTATTTGACCCAGGTCTGGTGCACATATGAGTGTGTATGTGTGTGTGTGTATATATATATTATTTATTTATTTATTTATTTATTTATTTATTTATTTAAAAAAATATATATATATTATCTTATTTTTTATTTTACATTAAATTACATTAGAATTATCACAAAGTATCACCAACAAGGCATATAGGTCATAGGTCCATTGAAAATTAATATGTGTAATGTTAATGTAACATAACTATTAAGTGTAATATTACACAGCCACACATTATATAACATTATCCAAAAAGAAATCCATTCATATCCAGTTATTTGATTCTGATGTATTTTAATAATTGTATTTAATTGTTTTGTCCACTGTGAACATTTTCTTTTCTGTTGTCACTGTGAATTTCTCTATATATGAAATTTGACATTCCTGTATTTATTATTATTATTATTATTATTATTATTATTATTATTATTAGTGTTGATGTTGTTGCTCACTTATTAAGCTGGAGCCCATTTCTACAGTGTTGCCACTCACTAATCTGCTTGCAGGTGTTGAACACAAACAGCTGAACTGGAACTACTGAGATGTATAAGGGAAAATATCCAAGTAGTGAGTACTGTCATTTGCCCAAATTTATGAACACTTCTGTGCTATGTAAATATACTTAAACTAAAGCATAAATACATTTGTGGGGGACTTAACATATTTATGTTGTCTTGTAGAGTTCTGCCATTTATGAGGTCAGTATAGGACTGTTGTGAGTAATTTATTAACGTAAGATTTTTCTATTTTTCTAGACTCTGTAGCATTGTAGAAGCAAGAAACCCACTGATAACAGAAACCCTTCTGTTTTAACTCAGATATAAATTGAACTGTCAACACTTGACTGTTATGTATTTTTTCATGCCTGATGAGTGCTGACACTGTTACAGCCAATGTAATGAGATAACAAAATTCAACTGTCTGTGATGGATCCATATTTTTAAAATCATAAATACACACACATATATATATATATATATAGTACAGCTATTTCCTGATATAGTATGTGCAGGTCAACAACCATTTGTCATTTTTATATGTTTGCCTTTCCCCATGGTAATGGATGTGAACTGGATTTCCATATGACTCGCCTCATTTCCATACCCCAGTGGACGTGGAGTCCTTGAAAGGTCAGAACGCAGTTCCTTAGGACTACTGAACTTAGAACAGTAGAATGTTAATGCAGATGCAATTTTACTTGATTTTACATGATGAATTTAGTTAATACATGAACATTTGTTGAATAACAAACCAAAGAAAAAGTTTCTATTTCCAGCTACAAAAACAAATTATAATTACTTGCTTCCAATACTTGCTTACTTCCAATAATTTGTTTAATTGCAACTAAAGCCAAAGGAGACTATTTTGAGGAAAGTCATGTCTCAGATTATGTTTAAGTAAAAGTCATATTTTTATGTTATTGCAGGTAGAAGTTGAAAACAAAAAAGTTTATACTTTGCTTTGTTACTCAGTAAATGTGCATGTGTTAACTTAATTTGTCTCTACTTAAGGGTTTTTTTTTTTTTTTAACCACAGGTGGCCTAATATTTTCGGGCCTGTATTATGTATACTTCAGATATTTTGACACTGATTGGTAATAAAGCTTGATTTACAGTCATTGGTAATGAAGCTTGAAAGCCCTGAGCAGGAATAAATATTTACCTTTTTTAACCCTTTGAAGAGAGGGTTTTCTGGAATGTTTCATCAAAAGTCAGTGTTCTAGAGCTCCACTGCTTTCAGTCACCAGCAGTGGTTGTTTTATCAGCATTAGGATTTTCAGTTAAGAGCATTCTAATCACATATTTGAGATCTCACATCTTAATTTGACTGTCTCTGTTCTGAAGATAGTAGTGGCTTGTGTTACAGTTAGTGGAGCAGCCAAGGAACTAGACTAGACTGGGCTTTTTTCAAAGCATTTTTGAATTCTCTTCTTGGTTTCTCCTGGACTTGATTGATAGAAGTCTTCAAACGGCAGGTTTACTTCAATTCAAGTGTTATTAAACCGCCTTATTACTTCATAAATACTAGTAATTGGTATATGCAGTCTTTGCCAGCTATTTTCTGATACAGTGTGTGCAGGTCAACAACCATTTGTCTTTTTCATATGTTTGCCTTTCCCCATGGTAATGGATGTGAACTGGATTTCCATACGACTCACCTCATTTTCATACCCCAGTGTACCTGGAGTCCTTGAAAGGTCAGAACACAGTTCCTTAGGACTACTGAACTTAGAACAGTAGACTGTTAATGCAGATGCAATTTTACTTGATTTTACATGATGAATTTAGTTAATATATGAACATTTGTTGAATATCAAACTGAAGTAAAAACTTTTTTTTCTATTTCTACCTACAAAAACACTTAATTATTACTTGCTTCCAATACTTACTTCCAATAATTTGTTTAATGGCAATTAAAGCCAAAGGAGACTATTTTGAGGAAAGGCATGTCTCAGATTATGTTTAAGTAAAATTCATCTTTTTGTGTTATTGCAGGTAGATGTTGAAAAGAAAAAAGTTCATACTTTGCTTTGTTACTCAGTAAATGCGCATGTGTTAACTTAATTTGTCTCTACCTAGGGTTTTTTTTTTTTTTTTAACCACAGGTGGCCTAATATTTTTGGCCTGTATTATATATACTTCAGATAATTTAACACTGATTGGTAATGAAGCTTGATTGACAGTCATTGGTAATGAAGCTTGAAAGCCCTGAGCAGGAATAAATATTTACCTTTTTTAACCCTTTGAAGAGTGGGTGATCTGGAATGTTTCATCAAAAGTCAGTGTTCTAGAGCTCCACTGCTTTCAGCCACCAGCAGTGGTTGTTTTATCAGCATTAGGATTTTCAGTTAAGAGCATTCTAATCACATATTTGTGATCTTACATCTTAATTTGACTGTCTCTGTTCTGAAGATAGTACTGGCTTGTGTTACAGTTAGTGGCGCAGCCAAGGAACTAGACTAGACTGGGCTTTTTTCAAAGCATTTTTGAATTCTCTTCTTGGTTTCTCCTGGGCTTGATTGATAGAAGTCTTCTAATGGGCAGGTTTACTTCAATTCAAGTGTTATTAAACCTCTTCATTATTTCAGAAATACTAGTAATTGGTATATGCAGTTTTTGCCAGCTATTTCCTGATACAGTATGTGCAGGTCAACAACTGTTTGTCTTTTTTATATGTTTGCCTTTCCCCATGGTAATGGATGTGAACTGAATTTACAGACGACTCATCTGATTTTCATACCCCAGTGAACAAGGATCCCTTGGAAGGTCAGAATGCAGTTGCTTAGGACTACTGAACTTAGAATACTAGAATGTTAATGCAGATGCAATTTTACTTGATTTTATATGATGAATTTAGTTAATATACGAACATTTGTTGAAAAACAATCCAAAATAAAAACTTTTTTTTCTATTTCTACCTACAAAAACACTTAATAATTACTTGCTTCCAATACGTACTTACTTCCAATCATTTGTTTAATTGCAATTAAAGCCAAAGGAGACTATTTTGAGGAACGTCCTGTCTCAGATTATGTTTAAGTAAAAGTCATATTTTTATGTTATTGCAGGTAGATGTTGGAAAGAAAAAAGTTCATACTTTGCTTTGTTACTCAGTAAATGAGCATGTGTTAACTTAATTTGTCTCTACCTAGGGTTTTTTTTTTTTTTTAACCACAGGTGGCCTAATATTTTTGGCCTGTATTATATATACTTCAGATAATTTGACACTGATTGGTAATGAAGCTTGATTGATAGTCATTGGTAATGAAGCTTGAAAGCCCTGAGCAGGAATAAATATTTACCTTTTTTAACCCTTTGAAGAGTGGGTTTTCTGGAATGTTTCATCATAAGTCAGTGTTCTAGAGCTCCACTGCTTTCAGTCACCAGCAGTGGTTGTTTTTTCAGGATTAGGATTTTCAGTTAAGAGCATTCTAATCACATATTTGTGATCTCACATCTTAATTTGACTGTCTCTGTTCTGAAGATAGTACTGGCTTGTGTTACATTTAGTGCCACAGCCAAGGAACTAGACTAGACTGGGCTTTTTTCAAACCATTTTGAATTCTCTTCTTGGTTTCTCCTTTCCATTCCAGAATTTGTGCTGATTTGATTTTGATTTATTTCACAGAAGGCAATGCTTCACTTGACGATTTTCTATTCACCAAAAGATTGTGTGAAAATAGCGAATGTAAACCAAAGAAATCGAGTAAGTCACATCCATATTACAAAAGTAATTGACAATTACTGTTCACATTTCATTGTAGAATGGGAGAATTGGTAATTCAACTAAGCTCTATAACTGTGCAGTTGTGGCCCTAGGATTTTGGTTTCCCTCACAAGCAATCTTTGGCCCTCTGCGTGGGGGCTTGATTGATAGAAGTCTTCTAACAAGCAGGTGTACCACCGTTCAAGTGTTCTTTAACCTCTTCATTATTTCAGCAATACTAGTAATTTGCATGCAGTTTTTTGGCAGCTATTTCCTGATACAGTATGTGCAGGTCAACAACTCTTCGTCTTTTTTCATATGTTTGCATTTCCCCATGGTAATGGATGTGAACTGGATTTCCATACGGCTCACCTCATTTTCATACCCCAGTGAGACAGTGTCCCGCTGAGGGTCAGAACACAGTTCCTTAGGACTACTGAACTTAGAACAGTAGAATGTTAATGCAGATGCAATATTACTTGATTTTACATGATGAATTTAGTTAATATATGAACATTTGATGAATAAAAAACCAAAGTAAAAACATTTTTTCTGTTTCTACCTACAAGAACACTTAATAATTACTTGCTTCCAATACTTACTTACTTTCAATCATTTGTTTAATTGCAATTAAAGCCAAAGGAGACTATTTTGAGGAAAGTCCTGTCTCAGATTATGTTTAAGTAAAAGTCATATTTTTATGTTATTGCAGGTAGAAGTTGAAAACAAAACAGTTCATACTTAGCTTTGTTACTCAGTAAATGTGCATGTGTTAACTTAATTTGTCTCTACCTAAGGTTTTTTTTTTTTTTTTTAACCACAGGTGGCCTAATATTTTTGGCCTGTATTATGTATACTTCAGATAATTTTACACTCATTGGTAATAAAACCTGATTGACAGTCATTGGTAATGACGTTTGAAAGTCCTGAGCAGGAATAAATATTTACCTTTTTTAACCCTTTGAAGAGACGGTTTTTGGAATGTTTAATCAGAAGTCAGTGTTCTAGAGCTCCACTGCTGTCAGTCACCAGCAGTGGTTGTTTTATCAGCATTAGGATTTTCAGTTAAGAGCTTTCTAATCACATATTTGAGATCTCACATCTTAATTTGACTGTCTCTGTTCTGAAGATAGTAGTGGCTTGTGTTACAGTTAGTGGCGCAGCCAAGGAACTAAACTACATTACATTACATTGCAGGCATTTGGCAGACGCTCTTATCCAGAGCGACGTACAACAAAGTGTATAACCATAACCAGGAACAAGTATGACGAAACCCCTAGAGAGAAGTACCGGTCCAAGTGCAGGGAACAACCGCATAGTTCAACTTGGACCCTGAAGGTTAAACTGATTAACACTAAACAACGAGAACGGCAACAACGCAGTCTATGGAAAAAATACAAGCAGTAGTTTAAGACAGATAAACTAAGTCACCTACGAAACAGCTGCCTAGTTACAACCCTAAGCTTACAGTAATTTACAGGGGGGAAGGGAGGGATGGGGAGAGGTGCAGCCTGAAGAGGTGAGTCTTCAGTCGTCGTTTGAAATGGGTCAGTGTCTCAGCTGTTCTGACCTCCATAGGGAGGTCATTCCACCATCGTGGGGCCAGAACAGACAGGAGACGTGTTCGGGAAGTGCAGGTGCGAAGAGGGGGAGGTGCTAGGCGTCCTTAGGTAGCAGAACGGAGGGATCTGGCTGGCATGTAGGGTTTGAATATCTTGTGGAGGTATGCTGGGGCTGATCCCTTGACTGCCTGGTATGCTAGGACCAATGTTTTAAATTTTATGCGAGCTATAACAGGCAGCCAGTGGAGGGTAGTGAGCAGGGGAGTGACGTGGGAGTGTCTGGGGAGGTTGAAGACCAGACGAGCCGCAGCATTCTGAATGAGTTGCAGGGGTCTGGTGGCAGATGCCGGTAGTCCAGCCAGAAGAGAGTTGCAGTAGTCCAGGCGGGATAGAACCATTGCTTGGACCAGGAACTGGTCTTGGGCTTTTTTGGGCTTTTTTCAAAGCATTTTTGAATTTTCTTCTTGGTATCTCCTCTCCATTCCAGAATTTGTGCTGATTTGATTTTTATTCATTTCACAGAAGATAGTGCTCCACGTGGCCATTCACAAGGCTCCAAAAGAGTGCATCCAAAAGGCCCACGTAAACCAAAGAAATTGAGTAAGTCACATCCATATTACAAAAGTAATTGACAATTACTGTTCACATTTTATTGTAGAATGGGAGAATTGGTAATACAACCGAGCTCGATAACTGTTCAATTGCGGCCCTAGGATTTTTGTTTCCCTCACAAGCAATCTTTGGCCCTCTGCGTTGGGGCTTGATTGATAAAAGTCTTTTAACGGGCAGGTTTACTTCAATTCAACTATTCTTGGACCTCTTCATTACTTCAGAAATACTAGTAATAGATATATGCAGTTTTTGCCAGCTATTTCCTGATATAGTATGTGCAGGTCAACAACCATTTGTCTTTTTTATGTTTGCCTTTCCTGATGGTAATGGATGTGAACTGGATTTCCATACAACTCACCTCATTTTCATACCCCAGTGAACGAGGATCTCTTGGAAGGTCAGAACACAGTTCCTTAGGACTACTGAACTTAGAAAAGTAGAATGTCAATGCAGATGCAATTTTACTTGATATTACATGATGAATTTAGTTAATATACGAACATTTGTTGAATAACAATCCAAAGTAAAAACTTTTTTTTCTATTTCTACCTACAAAAACACTTAATTACTTGCTTCCAATACGTACTTACTTCCAATAATTTCTTTAATTGCAAGTAAAGCCAAAGGAGACTATTTTGAGGAAAGTCATGTCTCCAATTATGTTTAAGTAAAAGTCATATTTTTATGTTATTGCAGGTAGAAGTTGAAAACAAAACAGTTCATACTTAGCTTCGTTACTCAGTAAATGTGCATGTGTTAACTTAATTTGTCTCTACCTAAGGTTTTATTTATTTATTTATTTTTTAACCACAGGTAGCCCAATATTTTTGGCCTGTATTATATATACTTCAGATAATTTGACACTGATTGGTAATGAAGATTGAAAAACCTGAGCAGGAATACATATTTACCTTTTTTAACCCTTTGAAGAGTGGGTTTTTTGGAATGTTTCATCAGAAGTCAGTGTTCTAGAGCTCCACTGCTTTCAGTCACCAGCAGTGGTTGTTTTATCAGCATTAGGATTTTCAGTTAAGAGCATTCTAATCACATATTTGAGATCTCACATCTTAATTTGACTGTCTCTGTTCTGAAGATAGTACTGGCTTGTGTTACAGTTAGTGGCGCAGCCAAGGAACTAGACTAGACTGGGCTTTTTTCAAAGCATTTTTGAATTCTCTTCTTGGTATCTCCTGGACTTGATTGATAGAAGTCTTCAAACGGCAGGTTTACTTCAATTCAAGTGTTATTAAACCTCCTCATTACTTCATAAATACTAGTAGTTGGTATATGCAGTTTTTGTCAGCTATTTCCTGATATAGTATGTGCAGGTCATCAACCATTTGTCTTTTTTATATGTTTGCCTTTCCCCATGGTAATGCATGTGAACTGGATTTACAGACGACTCGCCTCATTTCCATACCCCAGTGAATGAGGATCCCATGGAAGGTCAGAACGCAGTTGCTTAGGACTACTGAACTTAGAACAGTAGAATGTTAATGCAGATGCAATTTTACTTGATTTTATATGATGAATTTAGTTAATATATGAACATTTGTTGAATAACAAACCAAAGTAAAAACTTTTTTTCTATTTCTACCTACAAAAACACTTAATTATTATTTGCTTCCAATACTTACTTACTTCCAATCATTTGTTTAATTGCAATTAAAGCCAAAGGAGACTATTTTGAGGAAAGTCCTGTCTCAGATTATGTTTAAGTAAAAGTCATATTTTTATGTTATTGCAGGTAGAAGATGAAAACAAAACAGTTCCTATTTAGCTTTGTTGCTCAGTAAATGCGCATGTGTTAACTTAATTTGTCTCTACCTAAGGTTTTTTTTTATTTTACTTTATTTTTTTAACCACAGGTAGCCCAATATTTTTGGCCTGTATTATATATATTTCAGATAATTTAACACTGATTGGTAATGAAGCTTGATTGACAGTCATTGGTAATGAAGCTTGAAAGCCCTGAGCAGGAATAAATATTTACCTTTTTTAACCCTTTGAAGAGTGGGTTTTTTGGAATGTTTCATCAGAAGTCAATGTTCTAGAGTTCCTCTGCTTTCAGTCACCAGCAGTGGTTGTTTTATCAGCATTAGGATTTTCAGTTAAGAGCATTCTAATCACATATTTGAGATCTCACATCTTAATTTGACTGTCTCTGTTCTGAAGATAGTACTGGCTTGTGTTACAGTTAGTGGCGCAGCCAAGGAACTAGACTAGACTGGGCTTTTTTCAAAGCATTTTTGAATTCTCTTCTTGGTTTCTCCTGGGCTTGATTGATAGAAGTTTTCTAATGGGCAGGTTTACTTCAATTCAAGTGTTATTAAACCTCCTCATTACTTCATAAATACTAGTAATTGTTATATGCAGTCTTTGCCAGCTATTTCCTGATACAGTATGTGCAGGTCAACAACTGTTTGTCTTTTTTATATGTTTGCCTTTCCCCATGGTAATGGATGTGAACTGGATTTCCATATGACTCGCCTCATTTCCATACCCTAGTGGACCTGGAGTCCTTTGAAGGTCAGAATGCAATTCCTTAGGACTACTGAACTTAGAACAATATAATGCTAATTCAGATGCAATTCTACTTGATTTTACATGATGAATTTAGTTAATATATGAACATTTGTTGAATAAAAACCAAAGTAAAAACTTTTTTTTTCTATTTCTACCTATGAAAACACTTAATAATTACTTGCTTCCAATATTTACTTACTTCCAATAATTTGTTTAATTGTAATTAAAGCCAAAGGAGACTATTTTGAGGAAAGTCATGTCTCAGATTATGTTTAAGTAAAGGTCAGCTTTTTGTGTTATTGCAGGTAGATGTTGAAAAGAAAAAAGTTTATACTTTGCTTCGTTACTCGGTAAATGCGCATGTGTTAACTTAATTTGTCTCTACCTAAGGTTTTTAAAAAAAAAAATTTTTTTTAACCACAGGTGGCCTAATATTTTTGGCCTGTATTATATATACTTCAGATAATTTGACACTGATTGGTAATAAAGCTTGATTGACAGTCATTGGTAATGAAGCTTGAAAGCCCTGAGCAGGAATAAATATTTACCTTTTTTAACCCTTTGAAGAGTGGGTGATCTGGAATGTTTCATCATAAGTCAGTGTTCTAGAGCTCCACTGCTTTCAGTCACCAGCAGTGGTTGTTTTTTCAGCATTAGGATTTTCAGTTAAGAGCATTCTAATCACATATTTGTGATCTCACATCTTAATTTGACTGTCTCTGTTCTGAAGATAGTACTGGCTTGTGTTACAGTTAGTGGCGCAGCCAAGGAACTAGACTAGGCTGGGCTTTATTCAAAGCATTCTTGAATTCTCTTCTTGGTATCTCCTCTCCATTCCAGAATTTGTGCTGATTTGATTTTTATTTATTTCACAGAAGGCTATACTTCAGGTGGCTATTCTCAAGGCCCCGAATGAGTGCATCCAAAAGGCCCACGTAAACCAAAGAAATTGAGTAAGTCACATCCATATTACAAAAGTAATTGACAACTACTGTTCACATTGTATTGTAGAATGGGAGAATTGGTAATGCAACCAATCTCTATAACTGTTCAGTTGTGGCCCTAGGGTTTTTGTTTCCCTCACAAGCAATCTTTGGCTCTCTGCGTGGGGGCTTGATTGATAGAAGTCTTCTAACGGGCAGGTTTACTTCAATTCAAGTGTTATTAAACCTCTTCATTATTTCAGAAATACTAGTAATTGGTATTTGCAGTTTTTGCCAGCTATTTCCTGATACAGTATGTGCAGGTCAACAACCATTTGTCTTTTTTATGTTTGCCTTTCCTGATGGTAATGGATGTGAACTGGATTTACAGACGACTCATCTGATTTTCATACCCCAGTGATTCCGAAGTCCTTGGAAGGTCAGAACGCAGTTCCTTTGGACTCAGAAGAACTTAGAGGAACAGAATGTTAATGCAGATTTAATTTTGAATTATTTTATTTCATTAGAATGTTTACTTGTGCCAATTTACTTGTTTTTGTTGCAGCACATTTATGACAGAATCAGAATCAGAATCAGAATCGTATTTTATTGCCAAGTACATTTACACATACGAGGAATTTGTTTTGGTCAACACACCGAGGCAGCCATCTGCGGCGCCAACAGAATATTGTTTTCCAATATAATATAACTCCTTACCTATGTTTTTTTTAACGATCATTTTTCCTAATTTCTATCAAGAGTGCCCTTTAGGACGCTCCTAAAAATTTTAACACAGAAATATTTACAGTGTGGGGGGAGTAATTTAACAGTTAAATATTTGCAGTTAAACTAGTTGCTTATTTACATTTTGCAGAAGTTCACTAGTAGTTCAACTACATACAAATTTGTGTAGCCCATTGGTTGTAGTAGTTAATTATATTTTTATCATTTTGAGGTGTAATTAACAGCAGGAACTACCAGCTACTTTTGGCATTAAAACATTTTTTATTTTTATTTTTTATAATCCCTTTGACCAAATACCGCCTCCTCTCTCTCACTGCCTTCACTCTAATCCTTACCGGTGAGAATTACTCTGCTCCACTTCAGATGCCGACTGCCAATTGCCACACAATGCTAGTTACACCCACAGTGTTAAAGTGTATAGTGATTCTCCCCAAGGGCAAACTGAAGGCATTGCTCATATGTGCATCATGTTAGGGAAATATGATCATGATGATTTTTTGATAGTTTTTACACAAAGCGGTTTGAACAATGCTTTTGGAGTAGTCGTAGTTTTGCAGGACACATTTATTTTTAGGGTAGCTATTCTTTGGTTCAAGTACGAGGTAATTGGGAGTTTGTACAATACTATGTAATGTGAATTTTTTTCATTGATTTCGGTTGTTTATGAATACATTTGAATCCATTGTTTCATTAATTAAATCATTAATTCATTCATTACTTTTGTAAGACTGCAGCTCCTGCTAAATGCTTTTTCATTTAGTAATGACCCTTTATCTATGCAGCGAGGTCCTACTGAGATCAGTTCCCAAAATTGTTTTTGGGATTTACCTATTGTTTCATAGGATGTGCTGTATTATTTCATGAACCTCAAAAGGAGAAGGTGTTCTGCATGTCACCTGAAATCACTGATTTTAAATGCTGTCTGGGGCCTGAGGGTTATTGTATTTTATTGAATAAACTTTTCTATTATTTCTTGAATTTTACCATTCTTTATCAGTCACTTACACATTGATTTTCACAATAAGATTCCCTGATTTGTTAAAATGCACAGACCAATTTGAGCCAAAAAAAAAGCCCAAAAAAGTAATTTTACAAACATTACTGCCAACTGCGTGCATCCAAATCTGTAGCTACTGTCTGTCTCTGGCTTCCACCAAATGTCCATCCCGTGTTGCAAGGATGTGAAAATGTGTTTGTGATTTGACTAACTAGACAGGCTATTTGCATTTAATTTGAACTCAGAAAATCTTCTTGTGTCTTTTAAATAATACCAATCAGAGGAATTTGTTTCAAAACACTGATGAAAGGGTAGTGGTATCACACACTTCAGAAATGGCCACTAGATGACAGTAGATAGCAGTAAGCAAGATCAAAAAATCCCTCTTGTTTGAAGAATGCAATGCTCTCTCACACGCACACACACTCTCAGTCTATCTCACTCACTCACTCTCTCACACACACAGAGATTAACACAGATTAGAGAGAGCTGTACAGAGCACGATATAAGCACCAGAGAGGGAAACTAAAGCAGAGAATCACTGCACACCTTCTGTTCCCCTCTGCCTCTCACTTCAGCCTCTCTCCTTAGTGTCTTTTTTACGCTCCTCTTCCTCAGACTCATCCTCTACTCTGAAAGCTTCTTTCAGCACCTCATGCGTCAGGGTCTCCTTTCCACAGACCTCTGCTGTTTTCAGTAAGGTTCATTGTTTGCCAATTCACCAAAACTAGATTGTCAGATAGTGAAGCGTGATTCATCACTCCAGAGATCACGTTTCCACTGCTCCAGAGTGGCGATTGTGCTTCACACAACTTCAGCCAAGTTAGGCTTAGGCTTATGTACGGCTGTTTGACCATGGAAACCCATTTCATAAAGCTCTTGACGAACAGTTCTTGTGCTGACATTGTTTCCAGAGGTAATTTGGAACTTTGTAGTGAGTTTTGCAATCGAGGAAAGATGATTTTTACACGCTACATGCGTCAGCACTTGCCAGTCTCGTTCTGTGTGCTTGTGTGGCCTATCGCTTTGTGACTGATCTGTTGTTGCTCCTATACGTTTCCACTTCACAATAACAGCACTTACAGCTGACTGGAGCAGCTCTAGCAGGGCAGAAATTTGATGAACTGACTTGTTGGAAAGGTGGTATCCTATGATAGAGCCACATTGAAAGTCACAGAGCACTTTAGTATGACCCGTTCTACTGCCAGTGTTTGTCAATGGAGATTGCAAAGCTGTATGTTTGATAAGATGCACCTCAATGGGTGTGGCTAAACCAGCCAAAACCACTAATAAGAAGGCGTGTCCACCTCTTCATCCCCAAAAAAAAATAAAAATAAGAATAATTTTAAATGAAAGGGATCCTGACGTCTGACATGTCATCCTTCAATGCAAAGCTGAGTTTCCACCCATCTTCGGAATCTGGTACAATCCGGTTGACTCAATAATTGACAGGCACAATAATTACTTTCACTTCATCACAACTGAAACCAGACTGTATGCTTCATCACATTTTAGCAATGGGTGGACTTGAAACTAAAAAAAAACAACATGTAAGTCACTTGTGTGTTCTGTTAAAATTCAAAATAAAAATTTATTTTTTAAGATTTCCGAGTAGCATGTAAATTTTGTATTTCAGCCATATCATAAATATTCAACCCTCATTCAATATCACCATTTTAAAAATATTTGATGGTCTGTATGACAAAATTTTGTGGAAACACACTTGAGCCCTTAGGAAATTCATAACGATACTGTTTGCTTCACCTGTGATAAACATATAAATCCCACCAATGCACTTCTTCACATCAATCTGAGGCTGACTAGCAAACGTGCCAAAGACAAAGGAGCTCTCTCAAAATTTAAGAGAAAAAATTATTCCATTGCATAAAAAAGGCAATGGATACAAAAAGATCTCCAAGATATTGAAATTCAAAGTGACACAATTGGCAGCATCATAAGGAAGTTTAAAAGTCATAGAATAGCAGTAAACCTACCTGGACGTGGAAGGAAGAGTAAAGTTACATCAACTGGTATCAGGCACATCGTAAGAACTGCTGAGAAAACCCCTCATATTACTGCCAAAGGCTTACAGGATGACCTTTTGAAAGCTGGAACAAAAGTATCAGTACAGACGATAAGAAGGATATTTAACAAGCAAGGCCTTCATGGCCGGACACCTCGCCGTACTCCACTCTTAGCCAGTAAGCATATGAAAATCGACTTGAATATGCAAGACGTCATTTGGATAAGTATAAGTGGAGTGACGAGACAAAACTGGAATTGTTTAGACCCATGGATAAGTGGTATGTATGGCACAAGAAATCAGAGGAATTTGTTTCAAAACACTGATGAAAGGGTAGTGGTATCACACACTTCAGAAATGGCCACTAGATGACAGTAGATAGCAGTAAGCAAGATCAAAAAATCCCTCTTGTTTGAAGAATGCAATGCTCTCTCACACGCACACACACTCTCAGTCTATCTCACTCACTCACTCTCTCACACACACAGAGATTAACACAGATTAGAGAGAGCTGTACAGAGCACGATATAAGCACCAGAGAGGGAAACTAAAGCAGAGAATCACTGCACACCTTCTGTTCCCCTCTGCCTCTCACTTCAGCCTCTCTCCTTAGTGTCTTTTTTACGCTCCTCTTCCTCAGACTCATCCTCTACTCTGAAAGCTTCTTTCAGCACCTCATGCCTCAGGGTCTCCTTCCCACAGACCTCTGCTGTTTTCAGTAAGGTTCATTGTTTGCCAATTCACCAAAACTAGATTGTCAGATAGTGAAGCGTGATTCATCACTCCAGAGATCACGTTTCCACTGCTCCAGAGTGGCGATTGTGCTTCACACAACTTCAGCCAAGTTAGGCTTAGGCTTATGTACGGCTGTTTGACCATGGAAACCCATTTCATAAAGCTCTTGACGAACAGTTCTTGTGCTGACATTGTTTCCAGAGGTAATTTGGAACTTTGTAGTGAGTTTTGCAATCGAGGAAAGATGATTTTTACACGCTACATGCGTCAGCACTTGCCAGTCTCGTTCTGTGTGCTTGTGTGGCCTATCGCTTTGTGACTGATCTGTTGTTGCTCCTATACGTTTCCACTTCACAATAACAGCACTTACAGCTGACTGGAGCAGCTCTAGCAGGGCAGAAATTTGATGAACTGACTTGTTGGAAAGGTGGTATCCTATGATAGAGCCACATTGAAAGTCACAGAGCACTTTAGTATAACCCGTTCTACTGCCAGTGTTTGTCAATGGAGATTGCAAAGCTGTATGTTTGATAAGATGCACCTCAATGGGTGTGGCTAAACCAGCCAAAACCACTAATAAGAAGGCGTGTCCACCTCTTCATCCCCAAAAAAAAATAAAAATAAGAATAATTTTAAATGAAAGGGATCCTGACGTCTGACATGTCATCCTTCAATGCAAAGCTGAGTTTCCACCCATCTTCGGAATCTGGTACAATCCGGTTGACTCAATAATTGACAGGCACAATAATTACTTTCACTTCATCACAACTGAAACCAGACTGTATGCTTCATCACATTTTAGCAATGGGTGGACTTGAAACTAAAAAAAAACAACATGTAAGTCACTTGTGTGTTCTGTTAAAATTCAAAATAAAAATTTATTTTTTAAGATTTCCGAGTAGCATGTAAATTTTGTATTTCAGCCATATCATAAATATTCAACCCTCATTCAATATCACCATTTTAAAAATATTTGATGGTCTGTATGACAAAATTTTGTGGAAACACACTTGAGCCCTTAGGAAATCCATAACGATACTGTTTGCTTCACCTGTGATAAACATATAAATCCCACCAATGCACTTCTTCACATCAATCTGAGGCTGACTAGCAAACGTGCCAAAGACAAAGGAGCTCTCTCAAAATTTAAGAGAAAAAATTATTCCATTGCATAAAAAAGGCAATGGATACAAAAAGATCTCCAAGATATTGAAATTCAAAGTGACAAAATTGGCAGCATCATAAGGAAGTTTAAAAGTCATAGAATAGCAGTAAACCTACCTGGACGTGGAAGGAAGAGTAAAGTTACATCAACTGGTATCAGGCACATCGTAAGAACTGCTGAGAAAACCCCTCATATTACTGCCAAAGGCTTACAGGATGACCTTTTGAAAGCTGGAACAAAAGTATCAGTACAGACGATAAGAAGGATATTTAACAAGCAAGGCCTTCATGGCCGGACACCTCGCCGTACTCCACTCTTAGCCAGTAAGCATATGAAAATCGACTTGAATATGCAAGACGTCATTTGGATAAGTATAAGTGGAGTGACGAGACAAAACTGGAATTGTTTAGACCCATGGATAAGTGGTATGTATGGCACAAGAAAGGTGCAGCTTATGACAAGAAGATCACCATCCCCATAGTCAAGTATGGAGGTGAGTAAGTTCTTCTGTGGGGGTGTTTTGCTGCTCCTGGTACTGGCAATCTTCAGCGTGTGACTGGCACCATGGATTCCTTGAAATACCAGGCCATTCTGCGGAAAAATGTGATGGCCTCAGTGCATAAGCTGAAGCTTGGTGATCATTGTACTTTCCAGCAAGACAATGATCCCAAGCATACATCCAAGTCAACCAAAGCTTGGTTCAGGGAACGATCTTGGAATGTCCTTGACTGGCCTTCTCAGTCCCCAGATTTAAATTCCATTGAAAATCTTTGGTGGGATTTGAAGAAAGCAGTGGCATCATGAAAACCAGAGAATATCGGTGAACTTGAAGCATTTGCACAGGAAGAATGGGCCAAGATTGCAAAAGAGAGGTGCTTGTGAGCACTTACAGGAAGCGTTCATTGGAAGTTATAAAAGCTAAAGGATGTTCCAGAAAGTACAACTGTTTTCATGAACCTTCCAGCTGCAACGGAGGTTCCATATACCTCCTGAAATCCGACAGAACACTGCAACTTCATGGTGACCAAAGAAATGTGACTTTCAATTTTGTCAAAAGATGAATATAGTGTCAGGGCGGGGCACGGGAAGGGACCCAAGCGCAGAGTGCAGGAAAAACTCAAAACTCCAGAGGTAAAAAAACAGACTTTACTTAGATAACGGGGAAACAAAGGGAACAGAGCCTCGCAGGGCAGTTCTTACAAACAAAGGGAAAAACTCAAAAAATGCGGGAAAACAAAAATCCAAAAATCCAAAAACACAGAGAACAGAGTAGGCAAGGAGCATAAGGCAGGCAAGGAACGGGTAACAAGCAAGCAGGAAAGGCACGGGCAAAGGGCAAGCAGGTAAACAGGCAACAAGCAACAGGCAGGCAATGGGCAACAAACAAGAGCAAGACCGCACACAGGTAACAGAACCACAAACAGGTGACAGAACCACAAGAATCCAGCGCCTGAGTGAGGGAAGAGGGAGATTTAAGTAGAAAGACGCAGACGAGACACAGGAGGGCACGATGAACAATCAAGCCACAGAGAGGGAAGGGAACACGAGACAAAACGCAACTAATAATGAGATAATTGGAAACAATAAAACAATTAACTGAACACAAAGCAGAGGTGCCGCCATCTGGCGGCCCAACAGAGAACAACAAGGGGGGGGGGACCCAGAACCCTGACATATAGAGCAGTAGTTAAACCATTCAAGGATCATTCAAGGATAACCAGAATTAATAATTAAAAATGAATAGGCGAAAATAGCGAAAGCAAAACTGAAACAGAAGAGAACTGGGAATCCAACTTGCATGACAGGATTCAACACAAGTAGAATTACACATGATTTACAGAAACCTGGTCTGCCATAAAGGATAACTTAGAATATTCTGACAAGAACCACATTATTTCACAGAGGCACGTAGTGAATTGATGAGAGTTAGACAAGGAGTCCTAACCTCCCCAACCGTCCCTTTCCCTTTCCCCACCATGCCCCGTAATATATTTTTTTAGCACCTGTATCCTCCTAGTGCACAGGCAACACTAGGGGGATGATTGTATCTGGCAAAACATTTGTTAGGGGAAATAACTGGGCATGACTGGACAGTTACAACAAATAAAAGCAAAGCTGAAACAGAAAAATACTAGGAACCCAACAAGATTCAAATCAAGTACAATTACAAATGGATTACAGGAACATTGTGTATCGTACAGTATAAAATTACTTTTAAAATACTGAAAACTGTAATGGTATATCTTTTATTTACATCTCTAGTAATACGAAGTACAATAATATTGCCAATATTAATCACAAAATAACCAACGCCAAAACAAATTCATGCCATGTTTCTGTTTGATTTCTCCTGGAGTAAGAGTTTTTGTCTCATGTGAAAAAGCGTATCTAAAATTACAAGCATATCATTAATCTTATTTTCGCTTGTGTTAAACAATTGTGTGAAAACCCTCTGCATTGACCTGCGACACATGGCCATTACTTTATGAAAGGGCGACAGCAAAGGAGAAGAAAGAACAGGTGATGGATCAGTCGGCTCCAACTGCGGTTTGTGTACATGACATGCCATTGTAAACACAAAAGGGAATATGATTTATCTGTAATTTACAAGGTCATATGAAGAACGGCTGCAGATTTACCAACGCCTCCTGAATTCACCAAAAAAGTGTTTCCTCCTCCCTTATGCTATTGGCCAGAGCTGTATATCATGATCAATGTATTTTTATCGGTGGGAAGAATGGCTGTTTCGTGTACGAAGCAATACTTCAGAGAATTGAGATTTGGGGTTTATGTCTATTTGGCCATTTTGCACAGGAAAACTAGAAAGTCAAAGTCAAGTAACGCTAAAATAATTTTTTAAAAGTCAGCAAACCAACCTGCATGAGACAGGGCACAAAAAATAAACTAATGTTTACAGTAGTATGTCTTGACATTACTAGAGATGTAAATAAAAATATGTGACAGTGGTTTCTGGGGCGTGGGGATGACAGTGACTCTCAATGAAACAGAGCAACATCGACAACACAGACACAGATCTTCAGATATGAGATTAAAAGCCAGTTTGTCAGCGACCGGTTGGTACCAGTTCCTGAGATCACGTCTGCCAATAAATACACACAGATTTCAGAAAATTCCATTCACCCTCATGGCCTTTTACTAAGAAACACAGCTAATCTGATATAAAATTGCTGCCAAAATAGAAAAACAACAGCAGGCTGATACAGTACCATTCAGGACTTACGTGGGCGCTCTGTTTTGAATATATGGGACATCAGGGATGTCCAATCTTATCAGAAAAGTGCCAGTCTCGGTGTAGGTTTCTGTTTTGGACCAAACCTACAACACTTGATTCAACTGATTTATTTATCACGCTCTTCAATCTAGACCTTGATGACTAGAACCATGCTGTCTTAATGCATGGTTCTACTCATCATTAATTCCCTTTATGAAAGGAAAACAGTGCAATGGTGTTATTCACCTCTCACAGATCATGGTTTCATTAGGATAATTCACTCGTTTTTCATAAAAAATACATGTTCAAACTCTTTTTTCTGTATATCGGAAAAACCTAGATATAAAATACACTAGTTTTATATAACATTTAATTTTAAATTTGTTTTACATTTTTAAACATTTTTTTTTTCATGGGGTGATGTTGCTAAATAGAGACGAGACAAATTGACCCGTTCACTTAAAATCAAGCCAAATGAGTCATAAGGATTTTTATTGAAAGTAATCTTTATTTATGCAATGTTTAGAATGTTTAGAACCAGAAATGAACAAAAATGAACAAGAGATGAGCAATATGAACGAGGCGTGTGTGTGTGTGTGCGTGTGTATCTGTGTATCTACACAGCACATGAGGGACAAGTCATCACGGTATGCTTTGTGCAAATGAATTTTGCACGTCGCACATGTCATGCTCATCTTGATGTCATGCAGACCTGTCACATTTTCCACTTCCTTCTTCCCCCAGCAGCAACCTAGAAAGATGAGGGAGATGATTACTATGTCTTTTTGCTGAACCCGATTCCCTGACACGCACACATGCACGCGCGCGCACACACACACACACACACACACTTACTTACCTCAGGCACTGGTAAGTCCAACAGAACACTGCAACTTCACGGTGACCAAAGAAATGCGACTTTCAATTTTGTCAAGATGAATATAGAGCAGTAGTTAAACCATTCAAGGGTCATTCAAGGATTACCAGAATTAATAATTAAAAATTAATAAAATCCTAAAATAGGTAAAAGTGTAGACCAGGAACCAATCCGATTTTTATACCAATCATGATGCCTCCTCTTCATTTTAAATGAAAGGGATCCTGACATTTGATATCATACTTCTACACAAAGTTGAGTTTCCACCCACCTCCTGAAATCCGGTATGACAACCAGGTTCATTCTGGGAAAGAAACAATAATTACTTTCACTTCATCAAAATTGAAACCAGAGGTGCATATTTAAATGCACAAATGCAGTCTGGAGAGCAAACCAAGAAGCGGCACGGGAGAGATCCATCACCCAGCAGGTCAGTACAGAAAATAATCAAATCAATGTTGTTCTGACACTTATTTCTTGACGCTTTGCATTTATGAATATTTTAGATTTGAAAGCAGTGTGATCTTGTACTGTGATTTCTAATAAGGAACTAGCGTAGGCACTGCAGACTCAATGATCACTGAACTACTGTACATTACATACACAATACAAACAGAACAGATGTAAACATTGGTAAACGTGGTAGAAAAATGTTTATATTTGGCTGATTTCTGCCACAGACTGATACTGAAAATCTTTTCAACTAGCTGGTAAGAGTACATTCTTTATTCTACCAAAGAAATCAGTTCTTGGATCAACATCCAAGACAACACAGATTTCTCCCTTTCTTAAGTCACTGCCTTGGTTACAAGTCAGTTTTAGAACAGATTTCAAAGTTCTTTTTTATTTTTAAATGCGACCTTAAAGTTCTTAATGGATCGCCATTTGAACACACATTGTACACTGTAAAAAATAAATAAAGTGCTGTAAAAAAGAGAGAAGTGTGGACAATAGGAACACTAAGTTATTACATCACTTTACAATAATTTAGCAGAAACTCTTATCCAGGGCATCGCACAGAAGTGAAGAACATTTTTTACTGCATCGACAGCCGATCATAACTATTTATTACTCAGAAAGTGCCAGTACGGACTCGTCCTCTTCGGTGTGTACATTCAGTTTAGACAAAAAAAATAAAAATAAAAGAATACAGAGCTGCAGGACAGCCAGAAATTTTTCCAAAAAGAACAGAAAATTGAGACAGGTATTTGAATATGCAAAGACATTTTTATATCAGCCAATGACATTTTCTCTTCAATATAAAAATAAAAATAAGAACTCCAGTGAAGGGAATCCTGACAACTGGAGTAATCCTTCAATGCAAAAAAATGAGGTTCCACCCATCTTCTGAAAACCAGTAATACAAAGTGACTATGTGACAAGCACACCACTTGCAGTTCCTCACAAATAAAACTAGACTGTTGTTTAACAGGTAGAAGTTTGGAAAGCAAGTTCCATCTTTTACTGTATTATTGGCCAAACAGATCTTTTGAGATCTACTCAAAGTAAAGTCTTGTGTGCTCCAGTGGCCAATTCTGTACAACCTGGACAAGTGTATTTTAATTTATACACACAAACTAACTGTGTGTGTGTGTGTGTGTGTATGTGTGTATGTGTGTGTGCACATCAGACCTTGGTCAAATACGTATTTGTCTCAGAAAATGCAAACCCCGCCTTATGGTCAAATTGGCAGGTTCAATTACACCGGCAAGATCAACAGAGCACAGAAAAGTATTTGAATCCCTAAGAAACAAACACGTATTTGTCCCAGGTCTGGTGCACATGTGAGTGTGTGCGTGTGTGTATATGTGTGTGTGTGTGTGTGTGTATATATATATGTATATATATATATATATATATATATATATGAGGCGCCAAACAGGAAATATTTAATGAAGTCTGATATATACATCATTTTGATATATATACATTGAAACTGATATATATACAACTTTCTTGATATATATACATTGAACTGTGATATATATACATAATTTATTGATATATATACATCAAAACCAATATATATACATTGTTTTTGATATTTGTACATTGAAAACAATACATATACATTATATTGGATATTTATACATCAAAACCGATATATACACATCATTTCTGATATATATACACATTGAAAACAATATATATATATATACATCCTTTCTGATATATATACATTGAAACCGATATATATATATCATTCGGGAACAGGCATATATTTGGGCATCCCATTGGGTCTTCATTAAGACATAATCAGCGCAATCCAAATAAATTTTTAATTGGATTGAGACTGAAAATTATATTTTTATATTCTGTAAGAAGTGTATATCAGTTTCAATGTATATATATCAAAAATTATATATATATATATATATATATATATCAGACTTAATTAAATATTTCCTGTTTGGCCCCTCATATATATATATATATATATATATATATATATTTTTTTTTTACTTTACATTAAATTACATTAGAATTATCACAAAGTATCACCGACAAGGCAGATAGGTCCACTGAAAATTAATATGTGTAATGTTAATGTAAAGAGTTAAGAGTTAAGAGTTAAGAGTAATATTAATAATTATTAAGTGTAATATTACACAGCCATACATATAACATTATCCAAAAAGAAATCCATTCTTTAATATCCAGTTAATTGATTCTGATGTATTTTAATAATTTTATTCAATTGTTTTGTCATTTCTTTTCTGTTTTAACTGTGAATTTCTCTATGTATTAAATTCAAAGATATTGTATTTATTATTATTATTATTATCATTATTATTATTATTATTATTATTATGTTGATGTTGTTGCTCACTTATTAAGCTGGAGCCCATTTCTGCAGTCTTGCCACTCACTAATCTGCTTGCAGGTGTTGAACACAAACAGCTAAACTGGAACTACTGAGATGAGTCAGAAAAACATTAACAGTCGTGAGTACTGTCATTTGCCCAAATTTATGAACACTTCAGTACTATGTAAATGTACTTAAACTAAAGCATAAATACATTTGTGGGGGACTTCATATATTCATATTGTCTTGTAGAGGTCTGCCATTTATGAGGTCAGTATAGGACTATTGTGAGTAATGTATTAACGTAACATTTTTCTATTGACTCTGTAGCATTGTAGAAGAAGCAAGAATCCAAGAATCCAACTGATAACAGAAACCCTTTTATTATATATATATATATATATATATTATATTATATAAATTGAACTGTCAACACTTGACTGTCATGTATTTGTTTGTACCTGATGAGTGCTGACACTGTTACAGCCAGTGTAATGAGGTAACAGAAAATCATGAATTTCACCGTATGATTAAACAAAATCAATTTTTTAAATCATATACATATATATATATACAAACACGTACACAGTCCAGTCCAAAAGTGTAAGGCCACTTGTAGGTTTTTTTTTTTAATTTTTTTTTTTACTTTACGTGGAGAAGAATTAAATTAACATATGCACATTTATTGAATTACAAACCATATAACAAACATTTGTTTGCGACAAGTGACTACACTTTACTTTACTTGACTAGACTGGACTTTTTTCAAGAGCACTTTGCATTCCTTTCTTGGGTTTCTTCTCTCCATTCCAGAATTTGTGCTGATTACATTTGTATTTATTTCACAGAAGGCCGTGGTTCAGGCATCGAAGGAGGGAAGGGAAAAGGCGGACGTAGTCGAGAGATAAAGAGCAAGCCAACTGAAGAAAGTAACTGACAATTACTGTTCACATTTTATTGTAGAATTATATATTATATATACTTTATTATTACTTTATTGTATTAAATATAGGTGGCCATTCACAAGCTGGCCCAAATAAAAAAGTGAAAAGGAGTAAGTCACATCCATATTACAAAAGTAATTGACAATTACTATTCACATTTAATTGTAGAATGGGAGAATTGGTGATGTAACCGAGCTCTATAACTGTGCAGTTGTGGCCCTAGGATTTTTGTTTCCCTCACAAGCAATCTTTGGCCCTCTGCGTTGGGGCTTGATTGATAGAAGTCTTCTAATGGGCAGGTTTACTTCAATTCAAGTGTTATTAAACCTCCTCATTACTTCATAAATACTAGCAATTGGTATTTGCAGTTTTTGCCAGCTATTTCCTGATACAGTATGTGCAGGTCAACAACTCTTCGTCTTTTTTTACATGTTTGCCTTTCCTCATGGTAATGGATGTGAACCGGATTTCCATACGACTCACCTCATTTTCATACTCCAGAGAAACAGGATCTCTTGAAAGGTCAGAACGCAGTTCCTTTAGACTACTGAACTTCAAACAGTAGAATGTTAATGCAGATGCAATTTTACTTGATTATACATAATGAATTTAGTTAATATATGAACATTTATTGAATAACAAACCAAAGTAAAAACTTTTTTTTCTATTTCTACCTACAAAAACAATTAATAATGACTTGCTTCCAATACTTACTTCCTTCCAATAATTTGCTTAATTGCTATTAAAGCCCAAGGAGACTATCTTGAGGAAAGTCATGTCTGAGGTTATGTTTAAATAAAATTCATCTTTTTGTGTTATTGCAGGTAGAAGTTGAAAACAAACAAGTTTATTCTTTGATTTGTTTCTCAGTAAATGTGCATGTGTTAACTTAATTTGTCTTTACCTAAGGTTTTTTTTTTTAACCACAGGTGGCCTAATATTTTTGGCCTGCTTTATATATACTTAAGATAATTTGACACTCACTGGTAATAAAGCTTGACTGACAGTCATTGGTAATGAAGTTTGAAAGCCCTGAGCAGGAATAAATATTTACCTTTTTTAACCCTTTGAAGAGTGGGTTATCTGGAATGTTTCATCAGAAGTCAGTGTTCTAGAGCTCCACTGCTTTCAGTCACCAGCAGTGGTTGTTTTATCAGCATTAGGATTTTCAGTTAAGAGCATTCTAATCACATATTTGAGATCTCACATCTTAATTTGACTGTCTCTGTTCTGAAGATAGTACTGGCTTGTGTTACAGTTAGTGGCGCAGCCAAGGAACTAGACTAGACTGGGCTTTTTTCAAAGCATTTTTGAATTCTCTTCTTGGTTTCTCCTGGGCTTGATTGATAGAAGTTTTCTAATGGGCAGGTTTACTTCAATTCAAGTGTTATTAAACCTCCTCATTACTTCATAAATACTAGTAATTGTTATATGCAGTCTTTGCCAGCTATTTCCTGATACAGTATGTGCAGGTCAACAACTCTTCGTCTTTTTTTTACATGTTTGCCTTTCCTCATGGTAATGGATGTGAACCGGATTTCCATACGACTCACCTCATTTTCATACTCCAGAGAAACAGGATCTCTTGAAAGGTCAGAACGCAGTTCCTTTAGACTACTGAACTTCAAACAGTAGAATGTTAATGCAGATGCAATTTTACTTGATTATACATAATGAATTTAGTTAATATATGAACATTTATTGAATAACAAACCAAAGTAAAAACTTTTTTTTCTATTTCTACCTACAAAAACAATTAATAATGACTTGCTTCCAATACTTACTTCCTTCCAATAATTTGCTTAATTGCTATTAAAGCCCAAGGAGACTATCTTGAGGAAAGTCATGTCTGAGGTTATGTTTAAATAAAATTCATCTTTTTGTGTTATTGCAGGTAGAAGTTGAAAACAAACAAGTTTATTCTTTGATTTGTTTCTCAGTAAATGTGCATGTGTTAACTTAATTTGTCTTTACCTAAGGTTTTTTTTTTTAACCACAGGTGGCCTAATATTTTTGGCCTGCTTTATATATACTTAAGATAATTTGACACTCACTGGTAATAAAGCTTGACTGACAGTCATTGGTAATGAAGTTTGAAAGCCCTGAGCAGGAATAAATATTTACCTTTTTTAACCCTTTGAAGAGTGGGTTATCTGGAATGTTTCATCAGAAGTCAGTGTTCTAGAGCTCCACTGCTTTCAGTCACCAGCAGTGGTTGTTTTATCAGCATTAGGATTTTCAGTTAAGAGCATTCTAATCACATATTTGAGATCTCACATCTTAATTTGACTGTCTCTGTTCTGAAGATAGTACTGGCTTGTGTTACAGTTAGTGGCGCAGCCAAGGAACTAGACTAGACTGGGCTTTTTTCAAAGCATTTTTGAATTCTCTTCTTGGTTTCTCCTGGGCTTGATTGATAGAAGTTTTCTAATGGGCAGGTTTACTTCAATTCAAGTGTTATTAAACCTCCTCATTACTTCATAAATACTAGTAATTGTTATATGCAGTCTTTGCCAGCTATTTCCTGATACAGTATGTGCAGGTCAACAACTCTTCGTCTTTTTTACATGTTTGCCTTTCCTCATGGTAATGGATGTGAACCGGATTTCCATACGACTCACCTCATTTTCATACTCCAGAGAAACAGGATCTCTTGAAAGGTCAGAACGCAGTTCCTTTAGACTACTGAACTTCAAACAGTAGAATGTTAATGCAGATGCAATTTTACTTGATTATACATAATGAATTTAGTTAATATATGAACATTTATTGAATAACAAACCAAAGTAAAAACTTTTTTTTCTATTTCTACCTACAAAAACAATTAATAATGACTTGCTTCCAATACTTACTTCCTTCCAATAATTTGCTTAATTGCTATTAAAGCCAAGGAGACTATCTTGAGGAAAGTCATGTCTGAGGTTATGTTTAAATAAAATTCATCTTTTGTGTTATTGCAGGTAGAAGTTGAAAACAAACAAGTTTATTCTTTGATTTGTTTCTCAGTAAATGTGCATGTGTTAACTTAATTTGTCTTTACCTAAGGTTTTTTTTTTTAACCACAGGTGGCCTAATATTTTTGGCCTGCTTTATATATACTTAAGATAATTTGACACTCACTGGTAATAAAGCTTGACTGACAGTCATTGGTAATGAAGTTTGAAAGCCCTGAGCAGGAATAAATATTTTACCTTTTTTAACCCTTTGAAGAGTGGGTTATCTGGAATGTTTCATCAGAAGTCAGTGTTCTAGAGCTCCACTGCTTTCAGTCACCAGCAGTGGTTGTTTTATCAGCCTTAGGATTTTCAGTTAAGAGCATTCTAATCACATATTTGAGATCTCACATCTTAATTTGACTGTCTCTGTTCTGAAGATAGTACTGGCTTGTGTTACAGTTAGTGGCGCAGCCAGGAAATAGACTAGACTGGGCTTTTTTCAAAGCATTTTTGAATTCTCTTCTTGGTATCTCCTCTCCATTACAGAATTTGTGCTGATTGGATCTTTTGTTTTTCACAGAAGGCAATGCTTCACTTGGCCCTTCAAAAGGCAGCAAAAGACCGTCTACAGACAACTCAAATGATGAAAACCGAAAAGGAGTAAGTCACATCCATATTACAAAAGTTAATTGACAATTAATGTTCACATTTTATGTAGAATGGGAGAATTGGTAACGCAACTAAGCTCTATAACTGTGCAGTTGTGGCCCTAGGATTTTTGGTTCCCTCACAAGCAATCTTTGGCTCTCTGCGTGGGGGCTTGATTGATAGAAGTCTTCTAATGGGCAGGTTTACTTCAATTCAAGTGTTATTAAACCTCTTCATTATTTCAGAATACTAGTAATTGTATATGCAGTTTTTGCCAGCCATTTCCTGATACAGTATGTGCAGGTCAACAACTGTTTGTCTTTTTATATGTTTGCCTTTCCTCATGGTAATGGATGTAACAGGATTTACAGACGACTCGCCTCATTTCCATACCCCAGTGAACGAGGAGCCCTTGGAAGGTCAGAACGCAGTTGCTTAGGACTACTGAACTTAGAACAGTAGAATGTTAGTGCAGATGCAATTTTACTTCATTATACATGATGAATTCAGTTCATATATGAACATTTGTTGAATAACAAACCAAAGTAAAAAAATAATTTTCTATTTCTACCTACAACAACACTTAATAATTACTTGCTCACAATACTTACTTACTTCCAATAATTTGTTTAATTGCAATTAAAGCCAAGGAGACTATTTTGAGTAAGGTCATGTTCAGATTATGTTTAAGTAAAGTAATCTTTTTGTGTTATTGCAGGTAGAAGTTGAAAACAACAAAGTTTATACTTTGCTTTGTTACTCAGTAAATGCACTAATTTAATTTGTCTCTACCTAGGGTTTTTTGTCATTTTTTTAACGACAAGTGGCCCTAATATTTTTTGGCCTGTATTATATATAATTCAGCTAATTTAATACTGATTGGTAATGAAGCTTGATTGACAGTCTTGGTAATGAAGTTTGAAAGCCCTGAGCAGGAATAAATATTTACCTTTTTTAACCCTTTGAAGAGTGGGTTATCTGGAATGTTTCATCAAAAGTCAGTGTTCTAGAGCTCCACTGCTTTCAGTCACCAGCAGTGGTTGTTTTTATCAGCATAGCATTTTCAGTTAAGAGCATTCTAATCACATATCTGAGATCTCACATCTTAATTTGACTGTCTCTGTTCTGGATATAGTAGTGGCTTGTGTTACAGTTAGTGCTGCCAGCTATGGAACTAGACTAGATTGGGCTTTTTTTTCAAAGCATTTTTTAATTCTCTCTTGCTATCTCTCTCCATTACAGAATTTATGCTTATCTGATTTGTTATTTATTTCACAGATGCCAATGCTTCACGTGACCGTATTCGTATCCACCAAAAAGGGCGTGCAAAACGCTCACATAAACAAAAGTAAAGGAGTAAGGTCACATCCATATTACAAAGTAATTGACTATTACTGTTCACATTTTATTGTATAATGGAGAATTGGTAACGCAACCAAGATCTATAACGGTTCAATTGTGGCCTTAAACTTTTTCATTATTTCAACAATACTAGTAATTGGTATATGCAGTTTTTGCAGCTATTTCCTGATATAGTATGTGCAGGTCAACAACCATTTGTCTTTTTTTATATGGTTTGCCTTTCCCCATGGTAATGGATGTGAACTGGATTTCCATATGACTCATCTCATTTTCATTACCCCAGTGTAACAGGAGTCCTTGGAAGGTCAGAACGCAGTTCCTTAGGACTCAGAAGAACTGAGAGGAACAGAATGTTAATGCAGATTTAATTTTGAATGATTTTTATTTCATAAGAATGTTTAATTGTGCACTTAACTTGTTTTTGTTGTAGTAATTTATGACAGAATATTGTTTTCCATTAAAATATAACTCCTTCCATAGGTTTTTGCGAATCTCTATCAAGAGTGCCCCTGGACACTCCTAAAATGTTTTAACACAGACTATGTACAGTGTTGGGGGGCAATTTAACAGGATGCAGTTAACTAGTTGCTTATTTACATTTTGCAGAAGTTCACTGGTAGTTCAACTACATTAAAATTTGTGTGTTGGCTGTAGTAGTTCATTACTTTTTTTTATCATGTTGAGATGTAATTAACAGCATGAAACTAACCAACTACTTTTGGCCTTAAACATTTTTTTATATTTTTTCTTTTTTATAATCCCTTTGACCAAATACCGCCTCCTCTCTCTCATTGCTTTCCCTCTAAGCCTGACCGGTGAGAATTACTCTGCTCCACTTCAGATGCCGACTGCAACTTGCCACACAATGCTAGTTACACCCACAGTGGTAAAGTGTATAGTGATTCTCCCCATGGGCAAACTGAAGGCATTGCTCATATGTGCATCATGTTAGGAACTATGATCATGATGATTTTTTGATAATTTTTATACAAAGAGGTTTGAATAATGCTTTTGGAGTAGTCGTAGTTTGCAGGATAAATTTATCTTTAGGGTAGCTTTTCTTTGGTTCAAATACCTTCAGTGCTAGGTAATTGTAGTTTGTACAATACGATATAACGTGTATTTGTTCATTCATTTTGGTTAATTGTATATGAATACATTTGAATGCATATTTCATTAATTAAATCATTCATTCATTTCTCAACTCATTCAGAATAATTGCTTCCATTCCAGTCTTATTGTCTAAAACATTATGTGTGCACTTTCTGAGACTGCAGCCACCTCCTAAATGCTTATTCATTTAGTAATGACCCTTTATCTATGCAGTGAGGTCCTACTGAGACCAGTTCCCAAATTGTTTAGACTTGATCTTACATATTGTTTCATAGGATGTGCTGTATTATTTCATGGACCTCAATAAGGACTTTGAAGGTGTTCTGCATGCGAGCTGAAATCACCGATTTTAAATGCTGTCTGGGGCCTGAGGGTTATTGTATTTTATTTCTATTATTTCTTGAATTTTACCATTCTTTATCAGTCACTTACACATTGATTTTCGCAATAAGAATCCCTCATTTGTTAAAATGCAAAGACCAATTTGAGCCCAAAAAATCCCAAAAAAGTAATTTTACAGACATTACTGCCAACTGCATGCATCCACATCTGTAGCTACTGTCTGTCTCTGGCTTCCACCAAATGTCCATCCCGTGTTGCAAGGATGTGAAATGTGTTTGTGATTTGACTAACCTAAACAGGCTATTCTGCATTTAATTTGAATTCAGAAATCTTCTTGTGTCTTTTAAATAATACCAATCAGGGGAATTTGTTTCAAAACACTGATGAAAGGCTAGTGGTATCACACTTCAGAAATGGCCACTAGATGACAGTAGATAGCAGTCGTAAGCAAGATAAAAAAAATCTCTCCTGTTTGAAGAATGCAATGCTCACTCACACACACATACACACACACACAGATTAAACACAGATTAGAGAGAGCTGTACAGAGCACGATATAAGCACCAGAGAGGGAAACTAAAGCAGAGAATCACTGCACACCTTCTGTTCCCCTCTTGCCTCTCACTTCAGCCACTCTCCTGAGTGTCTTTTTTTCCCAGCATGCCTTGCTGCTCTTCCTCAGACTCATCCTCTACTCTGAAAAACTTCGTTCAGCACCTCATGCCTCAGGATCTCCTTCCCACAGACCTCTGCCGTTTTTGGTAAGGTTCATTGTTTGCCGATTCACCAAAACTAGATTGTCAGATAGTGAAGCGTGATTCATCACTCCAGAGATCACGTTTCCACTGCTCCAGAGTGGCGATTGTGCTTCACACAACTTCAGCCTAGTTAGGCTTAGGCTTATGTACGGCTGCTCGACCAGAGGTAATTTGGAACTTTGTAGTGAGTTTTGCAACCGAGGAAAGACGATTTTTACACGCTACATGCTTCAGCACTTGCCGGTCTCGTTCTGTGAGCTTGTGTGGCCTATCGCTTTGTGACTGATCTGTTGTTGCTCCTATGCGTTTCCACTTCACAATAACAGCACTTACAGCTGACTGGAGCAGCTCTAGCAGGGCAGAAATTTGATGAACTGACTAGTTGGAAAGGTGGTGTCCTATGACAGAGCCACATGAAAGTCACTGAGCACTTTAGTATGACCTGTTTCTACTGCCAGTGTTTGTCAATGGAGATTGCAAAGCTGTACGTTTGATAAGATGCACCTCAATGGGTGTGGCTAAACCAGCCAAAACCTAATAAGAAGCGTGTCCACCTCTCATCCCCAAACAAAAAACAAAAAATTTAAAAATAAGAATAATTTTAAATGAAAGGATCCTGACGTCTGACATGTCATCCTTCAATGCAAAGTTGAGTTTCCACCCACCTTCGGAATCTGGTACAATCCGGTTGACTCAGGGACAGGCACAATAATTACTTTCACTTCATCACAACTGAAACCAGACTGTATGCTTGATGTCATGCACATTTTAGCAATGGGTGGACTTGAAACTAAAAAAACTACGTGTAAGTCACTTGTGTGTTCTGTTAAAATTCAAAATAAAAATTAATTTTTTAAGATTTCCGAGTAGCATGTAAATTTTGTATTTTAGCCATATTCATAAATATTCAACCCCCATTTCAATATCACCATTTTAAAATATTTGCTGGTCTGTAGAGTGACTAAATTTTGTGGAAACACACTTGAGCCCTTAGGAAATTCATAACGATACTGTTTGCTTCACCTGTGATAAACATGTAAATCCACCGATGCACTTCTTCACATCAATTTGAAGCTGACTAGCAAACGTGCCAAAGACAAAGGAGCTCTCTCAAAAGTTAAGAGAAGAAATTATTCCAATGCATAAAAAAGGCAATGGATACAAAAAGATCGCCAAGATATTGAAAGTTCAAAGAGACACAATTGGCAGCTCATAAGGAAGTTTAAAATTGATAGAATAGCAGTAAACCTACCTGGACGTGGAAGGAAGAGTAAAGTTACATCAACTGGTATCAGGCACATCGTAAGAACTGCTGAGGAAAACCCCTCATATTACTGCCAAAGGCTTACAGGATGACCTTTTGAAAGCTGGAACAAAAGTATCAGTACAGACGATAAGAAGGATATTTAACAAGCAAGGCCTTCATGGCCGGACACCTCGCCGCACTCCACTCTTAGCAAGTAAGCATATGAAAAATCGACTTGAATATGCAAGACGTCATTGGATAAGTATACAGAGTTTTGGGAGAATATTTTATGGAGTGACGAGACAAAACTGGAATTGTTTAGATCCGTGGATAAGTGGTATGAATGGCGCAAGAAAGGTGCAGCTTGTGACAAGAAGAACACCATCCCCATAGTCAAGTATGGAGGTGGGTCAGTCCTTCTGTGGGGGTGTTTTGCTGCTCCTGGTACTGGCAATCTTCAGCGTGTGACTGGCACCATGGATTCCTTGAAATACCAGGCCATTCTGGGGAAGAATGTGATGGCCTCAGTGCATAAGCTGAAGCTTGGTGATCATTGGACTTTCCAGCAAGACAATGATCCCAAGCATACATCCAAGTCAACCAAAGCTTGGTTCAGGGAACGATCTTGGAATGTCCTTGGACTGGCCTTCTCAGTCCCCAGATTTAAATCCCATTGAAAATCTTTTGGTGGGATTTGAAGAAAGCAGTGGCATCATGAAAACCAAAGAATATTGGTGAACTTGAAGCATTTGCACAGGAAGAATGGGCCAAGATTGCAAAAGAGAGGTGCTTGTGAGCACTTACAGGAAGCGTTTATGGAAGTTATAAAAGCTAAAGGATGTCAGAAAGTACAACTGTTTTCATGAACCTTCCAGCTGCAACGGAGGTTCCATATACCTCCTGAAATCCGACAGAACACTGCAACTTCATGGTGACCAAAGAAATGTGACTTTCAATTTTGTCAAAAGATGAACATAGAGCAGTAGTTAAACCATTCAAGGATAATTCAAGGATTACAGAATTAATGATTAAAAAATTAATAAAATTCTAAAATGGGATAAGAGTAGGCCAGGAACCAATCCGATTTTTATACCAAACATGATGCCTCCTCTTCATTTTAAATGAAAGGGATCTTGACATTGAGATGACAACCAGGTCATTCTGGGAAAGAAACAATAATTACTTTTCACTTCATCACAACCGAAACCAGAGGTGCATATTTAAATGCACAAATGCAGTCTGAAGAGCAAACCAAGAACCGGCACGGGAGGATCCATCAACCAGTAGGTCAGTACAGAAAATAATCAAATCAATGTTGTTCTGACACCTATTTCTTGACGCTTTGCATTTATGAATATTTTAGATTTGAAAGCAGTGTGATCTTGTACTGTGATTTCTAATAAGGAACTAGTGTAGACACTCAGACTCAATGATCACTGAACTACTGTACATGACATACACAATACAAACAGAACAGATGTAAACATTGGTAAACGTGCTAGAAAAATATTTATATTTGGCTGATTTCTGCCACAGACTGATACTGAAAATCTTTTCAACTAGCTGGTAAGAGTACATTCTTTATTCTACCAAAGAAATCAGTTCTTGGATCAACATCCAAGACAGCACAGATTTCTCCCTTTCTTAAGTCACTGCCTTGGTTACAAGTCAGTTTTAGAACAGGTTTCAAAGTTTTTATTTATTTTTAAATGCGACCTTAAAGTTCTTAATGGATCTGCATTTGAACAAACATTGTACACTGTAAAAATAAATAAAGTGCTGTAAAAAAGAGAGAAGTGTAGACAATAGGAACACTAAGTCATTACATCACTTTACAATAATTTAGCAGAAACTCTTATCCAGAGCATCGCACAGAAGTGAAGAGCATTTTTTTATTGGATCATCACCCGATCATAACTATTTATTACTCAGAAACTGCCAGTACGACTCATCCTCTTCGGTGTGTACATTCAGTTTAGACAACAAAAAAAAAAAAAAAATGAATACAGAGCTGCAGGACAGCCAGAAATCTTTCCAAAAAGAACAAAAAATTGAGACAGGTATTTGAATATGCAAAGACATTTTTATATCAGCCAATGACATTTTCTCTTCAATACAAAAATTTTAAAAAAAATTCCAGTGAAGGGAATCCTGACAACTGGAGTAATCCTTCAATGCAAAAAAATGAGGTTCCACCCATCTTCTGAAAACCAGTAATACAAGTGACTATGTGACAAGCACACCACTTGCAGTTCCTCACAAATAAAATTAGACTTGTTTAAAAGGCAGAAGTTTGGAAAGCAAGTTCCATCTTTTACTGTATTACTTGCTAAACAGAACTTTGAGATCTACTCGAAGTAAAGTCTTGTGTGCTCCAGTGGCAATTCTGTACAACCTGGATTAGTGTATTTTTATTTATCACACACAAACTGTGTGTGTGTGTGTTGTGTTGTGTGCACATCAGACCTTGGTCAAATACGTAGTTGTCTCAGAATGCAAACCCCGCCTTATGATCATATTGGCAAGCTCAATTACACCAGGCAAGATCAACAGAGCACAGAAAGTATTTGAATCCCTAAGAAACAAACACGTATTTGACCCAGGTCTGGTGCACATATGAGTGTGTATGTGTGTGTGTGTATATATATATTATTTATTTATTTATTTATTATTATTTATTTATTTATTTAAAAATATATATATAATATTATCTTATTTTTTATTTTACATTAAATTACATTAGAATTATCACAAAGTATCACCAACAAGGCATATAGGTCATAGGTCCATTGAAAATTAATATGTGTAATGTTAATGTAACATAACTATTAAGTGTAATATTACACAGCCACACATTATATAACATTATCCAAAAGAAATCCATTCATATCCAGTTATTTGATTCTGATGTATTTTAATAATTGTATTTAATTGTTTTGTCCACTGTGAACATTTTCTTTTCTGTTGTCACTGTGAATTTCTCTATATATGAAATTTGACATTCCTGTATTTATTATTATTATTATTATTATTATTATTATTATTTATGTTGTTGCTAAATGATTAAGCTGGAGCCCATTTCTACAGTGTTGCCACTCACTAATCTGCTTGCAGGTGTTGAACACAAACAGCTAAACTGGAACTACTGAGATGTATAAGGGAAAATATCCAAGTAGTGAGTACTGTCATTTGCCCAAATTTATGAACACTTCTGTGCTATGTAAATATACTTAACTAAAGCATAAATACATTTGTGGGGGACTTAACATATTTATGTTGTCTTGTAGAGTTCTGCCATTTATGAGGTCAGTATAGGACTGTTGTGAGTAATTTATTAACGTAAGATTTTTCTATTTTTCTAGACTCTGTAGCATTGTAGAAGCAAGAAACCCACTGATAACAGAAACCCTTCTGTTTTAACTCAGATATAAATGAACTGTCAACACTTGACTGTTATGTATTTTTTCATGCCTGATGAGTGCTGACACTGTTACAGCCAATGTAATGAGATACTGTCTGTGATGGATCCATATTTTTAAAATCATAAATAACACACACACATATATATATACTATATATATATATATATATATAGTATAGCTATTTCCTGATATAGTATGTGCAGGTCAACAACCATTTGTCATTTTTTATATGTTTGCCTTTCCTCATGGTAATGGATGTGAACTGGATTTCCATACTGACTCACCTCATTTTCATACCCCAGTGTACCTGGAGTCCTTGAAAGGTCAGAATGCAGTTCCTTAGGACTACTGAACTTAGAACAGTAGAATGTTGATGCAGATGCAATTTTACTTGATTTTACATGATGAATTTAGTTAATATATGAACATTTGTTGAATAACAAACCAAAGAAAAAGTTTCTATTTCCAGCTACAAAAACAAATGATAATTACTTGCTTCCAATACTTACTTACTTCCAATAATTTGTTTAATTGCAACTAAAGCCAAAGGAGACTATTTTGAGGAAAGTCATGTCTCAGATTATGTTTAAGTAAAAAGTCATATTTTTTATGTTATTGCAGGTAGATGTTGGAAAGAAAATAGTTTATACTTTGCTTTGTTACTCAGTAAATGTGCATGTGTTAACTTAATTTGTCTTCTACTTAAGGGTTTTTTTTTTTTAACCACAGGTGGCCTAATATTTTCGGGCCTGTATTATGTATACTTCAGATAATTTGACACTGATTGGTAATGAAGCTTGATTGATAGTCATTGGTAATGAAGCTTGAAAGAGCTGAGCAGGAATAAATATTTACCTTTTTTAACCCTTGAAGAGTGGGTGATCTGGAATGTTTCATCAGAAGTCAGTGTTCTAGAGCTCCACTGCTTTCAGTCACCAGCAGTGGTTGTTTTATCAGCATTAGGATTTTCAGTTAAGAGCATTCTAATCACATATTTGAGATCTCACATCTTAATTTGACTGTCTCTGTTCTGAAGATAGTAGTGGCTTGTGTTACAGTTAGTGACGCAGCCAAGGAACTAGACTAGACTGGGCTTTTTTCAAAGCATTTTTTGAATTCTCTTCTTGGTTTCTCCTGGACTTGATTGATAGAAGTCTTCAAACGGCAGGTTTACTTCAATTCAAGTGTTATTAAACCTCCTCATTACTTCATAAATACTAGTAATTGGTATATGCAGTCTTTGTCAGCTATTTTCCTGATACTAGTAGTGTGCAGGGTCAACAACCATTTGTCTTTTTTCTATATGTTTGCCTTTCCTCCATGGTAATGGATGTGAACTGGATTTCCATACGACTCGCCTCATTTTCCATACCCCAGTGGACCTGGAGTCCTTGAAAGGTCAGAAACACAGTTCCTTAGGACTACTGAACTTAGAACAGTAGAATGTTAATGCAGATGCAATTTTACTTGATTTTACATATGAATTTAGTTAATATATGAACATTTGTTGAATATCAAACTGAAGTAAAAACCTTTTTTTTTCTATTTCTACCTACAAAAACACTTAATTATTACTTGCTTCCAATACTTACTTCCAATAATTTGTTTAATTGCAATTAAAGCCAAGGAGACTATTTTGAGGAAAGTCATGTCTCAGATTATGTTTAAGTAAAAGTCATCCTTTTGTGTTATTGCAGGTAGATGTTGAAAAGAAAAAAGTTCATACTTTGCTTTGTTACTCAGTAAATGCGCATGTGTTAACTTAATTTGTCTGCTACCTAGGGTTTTTTTTTTTTTTTTAACCACAGGTGGCCTAATATTTTTGGCCTGTATTATAGTATACTTCAGATAATTTACACTGATTGGTAATGAAGCTTGATTGACAGTCCATTGGTAATGAAGCTTGAAAGCCCTGAGCAGGAATAAATATTTACCTTTTTTAACCCTTTGAAGAGTGGGTGATCTGGAATGTTTCATCAGAAGTCAGTGTTCTAGAGCTCCACTGCTTTCAGTCCACAGCAGTGGTTGTTTTATCAGCATTAGGATTTTCAGTTAAGAGCATTCTAATCACATATTTGAGATCTCACATCTTAATTTGACTGTCTCTGTTCTGAAGATAGTACTGGCTTGTGTTACAGTTAGTGGCGCAGCCAAGGAACTAGACTAGACTGGGCTTTTTTCAAAGCATTTTTGAATTCTCTTCTTGGTTTTCTCCTGGGCTTGATTGATAGAAGTCTTCTAATGGGCAGGTTTACTTCAATTCAAGTGTTATTAAACCTCTTCATTATTTCATAAATACTAGTAATTGGTATATGCAGTTTTTGCCAGCTATTTCCTGATACAGTATGTGCAGGTCAACAAACTGTTTGTCTTTTTATATGTTTGCCTTTCCCCATGGTAATGGATGTGAACTGGATTTACAGACGACTCATCTGATTTTCATACCCAGTGAACAAGGATCCCTTGGAAGGTCAGAATGCAGTTGCTTAGGACTACTGAACTTAGAATAGCTAGAATGTTAATGCAGATGCAATTTTACTTGATTTTATATGATGAATTTAGTTAATATACGAACATTTGTGAAAAACAATCCAAAGTAAAAACTTTTTTTCTATTTCTACCTACAAAAACACTTAATAATTACTTGCTTCCAATACGTACTTACTTCCAATCATTTGTTTAATTGCAATTAAAGCCAAAGGAGACTATTTTGAGGAAAGTCCTGTCTCAGATTATGTTTAAGTAAAAGTCATATTTTTATGTTATTGCAGGTAGATGTTGGAAAGAAAAAGTTCATACTTTGCTTTGTTACTCAGTAAATGAGCATGTGTTAACTTAATTTGTCTCTACCTAGGTTTTATTTATTTTTTAACCACAGGTGGCCTAATATTTTTGGCCTGTATTATATATACTTCAGATAATTTGACACTGATTGGTAATGAAGCTTGATTGATAGTCATTGGTAATGAAGCTTGAAAGCCCTGAGCAGGAATAAATATTTACCTTTTTTAACCCTTTGAAGAGTGGGTTATTCTGGAATGTTTCATCATAAGTCAGTGTTCTAGAGCTCCACTGCTTTCAGTCACCAGCAGTGGTTGTTTTTATCAGGATTAGGATTTTCAGTTAAGAGCATTCTAATCACATATTTGTGATCTCACATCTTAATTTGACTGTCTCTGTTCTGAAGATAGTACTGGCTTGTGTTACATTTAGTGCCACAGCCAAGGAACTAGACTAGACTGGGCTTTTTTCAAACCATTTTGAATTCTCTTCTTGGTTTCTCCTTTCCATTCCAGAATTGTGCTGATTTGATTTTGATTTATTTCACAGAAGGCAATGCTTCACTTGACGATTTTCTATTCACCAAAAGATTGTGTGAAAATAGCGAATGTAAACCAAAGAAATCGAGTAAGTCACATCCATATTACAAAGTAATTGACAATTACTGTTCACATTTCATTGTAGAATGGGAGAATTGGTAATTCAACTAAGCTCTATAACTGTGCAGTTGTGGCCCCTAGGATTTTGGTTTCCCTCACAAGCAATCTTTGGCCCTCTGCGTGGGGGCTTGATTGATAGAAGTCTTCTAACAGGCAGGTGTACCACCGTTCAAGTGTTCTTTAACCTCTTCATTATTTCAGCAATACTAGTAATTTGCATGCAGTTTTTTGGCAGCTATTTCCTGATACAGTATGTGCAGGTCAACAACTCTTCGTCTTTTTTTCATATGTTTGCATTTCCCCATGGTAATGGATGTGAACTGGATTTCCATACGGCTCACCTCATTTTCATACCCCAGTGAGACAGTGTCCCGCTGAGGGTCAGAACACAGTTCCTTAGGACTACTGAACTTAGAACAGTAGAATGTTAATGCAGATGCAATATTACTTGATTTTACATGATGAATTTAGTTAATATATGAACATTTGATGAATAAAAAACCAAAGTAAAAACATTTTTTCTGTTTTTCTACCTACAAGAACACTTAATAATTACTTGCTTCCAATACTTACTTACTTTCAATCATTTGTTTAATTGCAATTAAAGCCAAAGGAGACTATTTTGAGGAAAGTCCTGTCTCAGATTATGTTTAAGTAAAGTCATATTTTTATGTTATTGCAGGTAGAAGTTGAAAACAAAACAGTTCATACTTAGCTTTGTTACTCAGTAAATGTGCATGTGTTAACTTAATTTGTCTCTACCTAAGGTTTTTTTTTTTTTTTTTTAACCACAGGTGGCCTAATATTTTTGGCCTGTATTATGTATACTTCAGATAATTTTACACTCATTGGTAATAAAACCTGATTGACAGTCATTGGTAATGACGTTTGAAAGTCCTGAGCAGGAATAAATATTTACCTTTTTTAACCCTTTGAAGAGACGGTTTTTGGAATGTTTAATCAGAAGTCAGTGTTCTAGAGCTCCACTGCTGTCAGTCACCAGCAGTGGTTGTTTTATCAGCATTAGGATTTTCAGTTAAGAGCTTTCTATCACATATTTGAGATCTCACATCTTAATTTGACTGTCTCTGTTCTGAAGATAGTAGTGGCTTGTGTTACAGTTAGTGGCGCAGCCAAGGAACTAAACTACATTACATTACATTGCAGGCATTTTGGCAGACGCTCTTATCCAGAGCGACGTACAACAAAGTGTATAACCATAACCAGGAACAAGTATGACGAAACCCCTAGAGAGAAGTACCGGTCCAAGTGCAGGGAACAACCGCATAGTTCAACTTGGACCCTGAAGGTTAAACTGATTAACACTAAACAACGAGAACGGCAACAAACGCAGTCTATGGAAAAAATACAAGCAGTAGTTTAAGACAGATAAACTAAGTCACCTACGAAACAGCTGCCTAGTTACAACCCTAAGCTTACAGTAATTTACAGGGGGGAAGGGAGGGATGGGGAGAGGTGCAGCCTGAAGAGGTGAGTCTTCAGTCGTCGTTTGAAATGGGTCAGTGTCTCAGCTGTTCTGACCTCCATAGGGAGGTCATTCCACCATCGTGGGGCCAGAACAGACAGGAGACGTGTTCGGGAAGTGCAGGTGCGAAGAGGGGGAGGTGCTAGGCGTCCTTAGGTAGCAGAACGGAGGGATCTGGCTGGCATGTAGGGTTTGAATATCTTGTGGAGGTATGCTGGGGCTGATCCCTTGACTGCCTGGTATGCTAGGACCAATGTTTTAAATTTTATGCGAGCTATAACAGGCAGCCAGTGGAGGGTAGTGAGCAGGGAGTGACGTGGGAGTGTCTGGGGAGGTTGAAGACCAGACGAGCCGCAGCATTCTGAATGAGTTGCAGGGGTCTGGTGGCAGATGCCGGTAGTCAGCCAGAAGAGAGTTGCAGTAGTCCAGGCGGGATAGAACCATTGCTTGGACCAGGAACTGGTCTTGGGCTTTTTTGGGCTTTTTTCAAAGCATTTTTGAATTTTCTTCTTGGTATCTCCTCTCCATTCCAGAATTTGTGCTGATTTGATTTTTATTCATTTCACAGAAGATAGTGCTCCACGTGGCCATTCACAAGGCTCCAAAAGAGTGCATCCAAAAGGCCACGTAAACCAAAGAAATTGAGTAAGTCACATCCATATTACAAAAGTAATTGACAATTACTGTTCACATTTTATTGTAGAATGGGAGAATTGTAATACAACCGAGCTCGATAACTGTTCAATTGCGGCCCTAGGATTTTTGTTTCCCTCACAAGCAATCTTTGGCCTCTCTGCGTTGGGGCTTGATTGATAAAAGTCTTTTAACGGGCAGGTTTACTTCAATTCAACTATTCTTGGACCTCTTCATTACTTCAGAAATACTAGTAATAGATATATGCAGTTTTTGCCAGCTATTTCCTGATATAGTATGTGCAGGTCAACAACCAGTTGTCTTTTTTATGTTTGCCTTTCCTGATGGTAATGGATGTGAACTGGATTTCCATACAACTCGACCTCATTTTCATACCCCAGGTGAACGAGGATCTCTTGGAAGGTCAGAACACAGTTCCTTAGGACTACTGAACTTAGAAAAGTAGAATGTCAATGCAGATGCAATTTTACTTGATATTACATGAGGAATTTAGTTAATATACGAACATTTGTTGAATAACAATCCAAAGTAAAAAACTTTTTTTTCTATTTCTACCTACAAAAACACTTAATTACTTGCTTCCAATACGTACTTACTTCCAATAATTTCTTTAATTGCAAGTAAAGCCAAAGGAGACTATTTTGAGGAAAGTCATGTCTCCAATTATGTTTAAGTAAAGTCATATTTTTATGTTATTGCAGGTAGAAGTTGAAAACAAAACAGTTCATACTTAGCTTCGTTACTCAGTAAATGTGCATGTGTTAACTTAATTTGTCTCTACCTAAGGTTTTATTTATTTATTTATTTTTTAACCACAGGTAGCCCAATATTTTTGGCCTGTATTATATATACTTCAGATAATTTGACACTGATTGGTAATGAAGATTGAAAAAACCTGAGCAGGAATACATATTTACCTTTTTTAACCCTTTGAAGAGTGGGTTTTTTGGAATGTTCATCAGAAGTCAGTGTTCTAGAGCTCCACTGCTTTCAGTCACCAGCAGTGGTTGTTTATCAGCATTAGGATTTTCAGTTAAGAGCATTCTAATCACATATTTGAGATCTCACATCTTAATTTGACTGTCTCTGTTCTGAAGATAGTACTGGCTTGTGTTACAGTTAGTGGCGCAGCCAAGGAACTAGACTAGACTGGGCTTTTTTCAAAGCATTTTTGAATTCTCTTCTTGGTATCTCCTGGACTTGATTGATAGAAGTCTTCAAACGGCAGGTTTACTTCAATTCAAGTGTTATTAAACCTCCTCATTACTTCATAAATACTAGTAGTTGGTATATGCAGTTTTTGTCAGCTATTTCCTGATATAGTATGTGCAGGTCATCAACCATTGTCTTTTTTATATGTTTGCCTTTCCCCATGGTAATGCATGTGAACTGGATTTACAGACGACTCGCCTCATTTCCATACCCCAGTGAATGAGGATCCATGGAAGGTCAGAACGCAGTTGCTTAGGACTACTGAACTTAGAACAGTAGAATGTTAATGCAGATGCAATTTTACTTGATTTTATATGATGAATTTAGTAATATATGAACATTTGTTGAATAACAAACCAAAGTAAAAACTTTTTTTCTATTTCTACCTACAAAAACACTTAATTATTATTTGCTTCCAATACTTACTTACTTCCAATCATTTGTTTAATTGCAATTAAAGCCAAGGAGACTATTTTGAGGAAAGTCCTGTCTCAGATTATGTTTAAGTAAAAGTCATATTTTTATGTTATTGCAGGTAGAAGATGAAAACAAAACAGTTCCTATTTAGCTTTGTTGCTCAGTAAATGCGCATGTGTTAACTTAATTTGTCTCTACCTAAGGTTTTTTTATTTACTTTATTTTTTTAACCACAGGTAGCCCAATATTTTTGGCCTGTATTATATATATTTCAGATAATTTAACACTGATTGGTAATGAAGCTTGATTGACAGTCATTGGTAATGAAGCTTGAAAGCCCTGAGCAGGAATAAATATTTACCTTTTTTAACCCTTTGAAGAGTGGGTTTTTTGGAATGTTTCATCAGAAGTCAATGTTCTAGAGTTCCTCTGCTTTCAGTCACCAGCAGTGGTTGTTTTATCAGCATTAGGATTTTCAGTTAAGAGCATTCTAATCACATATTTGAGATCTCACATCTTAATTTGACTGTCTCTGTTCTGAAGATAGTACTGGCTTGTGTTACAGTTAGTGGCGCAGCCAAGGAACTAGACTAGACTGGGCTTTTTTTCAAAGCATTTTTGAATTCTCTTCTTGGTTTCTCCTGGGCTTGATTGATAGAAGTTTTCTAATGGGCAGGTTTACTTCAATTCAAGTGTTATTAAACCTCCTCATTACTTCATAAATACTAGTAATTGTTATATGCAGTCTTTGCCAGGCTATTTCCTGATACAGTATGTGCAGGTCAACAACTGTTTGTCTTTTTTATATGTTTGCCTTTCCCCATGGTAATGGATGTGAACTGGATTTCCATATGACTCGCCTCATTTCCATACCCTAGTGGACCTGGAGTCCTTTGAAGGTCAGAATGCAATTCCTTAGGACTACTGAACTTAGAACAATATAATGCTAATTCAGATGCAATTCTACTTGATTTTACATGATGAATTTAGTTAATATATGAACATTTGTTGAATAAAAACCAAAGTAAAAACTTTTTTTTTCTATTTTCTACCTATGAAAACACTTAATAATTACTTGCTTCCAATATTTACTTACTTCCAATAATTTGTTTAATTGTAATTAAAGCCAAAGGAGACTATTTTGAGGAAAGTCATGTCTCAGATTATGTTTAAGTAAAGGTCAGCTTTTTGTGTTATTGCAGGTAGATGTTGAAAAGAAAAAAGTTTATACTTTGCTTCGTTACTCGGTAAATGCGCATGTGTTAACTTAATTTTGTCTCTACCTAAGGTTTTTAAAAAAAAAATTTTTTTTAACCACAGGTGGCCTAATATTTTTGGCCTGTATTATATACTTCAGATAATTTGACACTGATTGGTAATAAAGCTTGATTGACAGTCATTGGTAATGAGCTTGAAAGCCCTGAGCAGGAATAAATATTTACTTTTTAACCCTTTGAAGAGTGGGTGATCTGGAATGTTTCATCATAAGTCAGTGTTCTAGAGCTCCACTGCTTTCAGTCACCAGCAGTGGTTGTTTTTTCAGGCATTAGATTTTCAGTTAAGAGCATTCTAATCACATATTTGTGATCTCACATCTTATTTGACTGTCTCTGTTCTGAAGATAGTACTGGCTTGTGTTACAGTTAGTGGCGCAGCCAAGGAACTAGACTAGGGCTGGGCTTTTATTCAAAGCATTCTGAATTCTCTTCTTGGTATCTCCTCTCCATTCCAGAATTTGTGCTGATTTGATTTTTATTTATTTCACAGAAGGCTATACTTCAGGTGGCTATTCTCAAGGCCCCGAATGAGTGCATCCAAAAGGCCCACGTAAACCAAAGAAATTGAGTAAGTCACATCCATATTACAAAAGTAATTGACAACTACTGTTCACATTGTATTGTAGAATGGGAGAATTGGTAATGCAACCAATCTCTATAACTGTTCAGTTGTGGCCCTAGGGTTTTTGTTTCCCTCACAAGCAATCTTTGGCTCTCTGCGTGGGGGCTTGATTGATAGAAGTCTTCTAACGGGCAGGTTTACTTCAATTCAAGTGTTATTAAACCTCTTCATTATTTCAGAAATACTAGTAATTGGTATTTGCAGTTTTTGCCAGCTATTTCCTGATACAGTATGTGCAGGTCAACAACCATTTGTCTTTTTTATGTTTGCCTTTCCTGATGGTAATGGATGTGAACTGGATTTACAGACGACTCATCTGATTTTCATACCCCAGTGATTCCGAAGTCCTTGGAAGGTCAGAACGCAGTTCCTTTGGACTCAGAAGAACTTAGAGGAACAGAATGTTAATGCAGATTTAATTTTGAATTATTTTATTTCATTAGAATGTTTACTTGTGCCAATTTACTTGTTTTTGTTGCAGCACATTTATGACAGAATCAGAATCAGAATCAGAATCGTATTTTATTGCCAAGTACATTTACACATACGAGGAATTTGTTTTGGTCAACACCCGAGGCAGCCATCTGCGGCGCCAACAGAATATTGTTTTCCAATATAATATAACTCCTTACCTATGTTTTTTTAACGATCATTTTTCCTAATTTCTATCAAGAGTGCCCTTTAGGACGCTCCTAAAAATTTTAACACAGAAATATTTACAGTGTGGGGGGAGTAATTTAACAGTTAAATATTTGCAGTTAAACTAGTTGCTTATTTACATTTTGCAGAAGTTCACTAGTAGTTCAACTACATACAAATTTGTGTAGCCCATTGGTTGTAGTAGTTAATTATATTTTTATCATTTTGAGGTGTAATTAACAGCAGGAACTACCAGCTACTTTTGGCATTAAAACATTTTTTATTTTATTTTTTATAATCCCTTTGACCAAATACCGCCTCCTCTCTCTCACTGCCTTCACTCTAATCCTTACCGGTGAGAATTACTCTGCTCCACTTCAGATGCCGACTGCCAATTGCCACACAATGCTAGTTACACCCACAGTGTTAAAGTGTATAGTGATTCTCCCCAAGGGCAAACTGAAGGCATTGCTCATATGTGCATCATGTTAGGGAAATATGATCATGATGATTTTTTGATAGTTTTTACACAAAGCGGTTTGAACAATGCTTTTGGAGTAGTCGTAGTTTTGCAGGACACATTTATTTTTAGGGTAGCTATTCTTTGGTTCAAGTACGAGGTAATTGGGAGTTTGTACAATACTATGTAATGTGAATTTTTTTCATTGATTTCGGTTGTTTATGAATACATTTGAATCCATTGTTTCATTAATTAAATCATTAATTCATTCATTACTTTTGTAAGACTGCAGCTCCTGCTAAATGCTTTTCATTTAGTAATGACCCTTTATCTATGCAGCGAGGTCCTACTGAGATCAGTTCCCAAAATTGTTTTTGGGATTTACCTATTGTTTCATAGGATGTGCTGTATTATTTCATGAACCTCAAAAGGAGAAGGTGTTCTGCATGTCACCTGAAATCACTGATTTTAAATGCTGTCTGGGGCCTGAGGGTTATTGTATTTTATTGAATAAACTTTTCTATTATTTCTTGAATTTTACCATTCTTTATCAGTCACTTACACATTGATTTTCACAATAAGATTCCCTGATTTGTTAAAATGCACAGACCAATTTGAGCCAAAAAAAAGCCCAAAAAAGTAATTTTACAAACATTACTGCCAACTGCGTGCATCCAAATCTGTAGCTACTGTCTGTCTCTGGCTTCCACCAAATGTCCATCCCGTGTTGCAAGGATGTGAAAATGTGTTTGTGATTTGACTAACTAGACAGGCTATTTGCATTTAATTTGAACTCAGAAAATCTTCTTGTGTCTTTTAAATAATACCAATCAGAGGAATTTGTTTCAAAACACTGATGAAAGGGTAGTGGTATCACACACTTCAGAAATGGCCACTAGATGACAGTAGATAGCAGTAAGCAAGATCAAAAAATCCCTCTTGTTTGAAGAATGCAATGCTCTCTCACACGCACACACACTCTCAGTCTATCTCACTCACTCACTCTCTCACACACACAGAGATTAACACAGATTAGAGAGAGCTGTACAGAGCACGATATAAGCACCAGAGAGGGAAACTAAAGCAGAGAATCACTGCACACCTTCTGTTCCCCTCTGCCTCTCACTTCAGCCTCTCTCCTTAGTGTCTTTTTACGCTCCTCTTCCTCAGACTCATCCTCTACTCTGAAAGCTTCTTTCAGCACCTCATGCGTCAGGGTCTCCTTTCCACAGACCTCTGCTGTTTTCAGTAAGGTTCATTGTTTGCCAATTCACCAAAACTAGATTGTCAGATAGTGAAGCGTGATTCATCACTCCAGAGATCACGTTTCCACTGCTCCAGAGTGGCGATTGTGCTTCACACAACTTCAGCCAAGTTAGGCTTAGGCTTATGTACGGCTGTTTGACCATGGAAACCCATTTCATAAAGCTCTTGACGAACAGTTCTTGTGCTGACATTGTTTCCAGAGGTAATTTGGAACTTTGTAGTGAGTTTTGCAATCGAGGAAAGATGATTTTTACACGCTACATGCGTCAGCACTTGCCAGTCTCGTTCTGTGTGCTTGTGTGGCCTATCGCTTTGTGACTGATCTGTTGTTGCTCCTATACGTTTCCACTTCACAATAACAGCACTTACAGCTGACTGGAGCAGCTCTAGCAGGGCAGAAATTTGATGAACTGACTTGTTGGAAAGGTGGTATCCTATGATAGAGCCACATTGAAAGTCACAGAGCACTTTAGTATGACCCGTTCTACTGCCAGTGTTTGTCAATGGAGATTGCAAAGCTGTATGTTTGATAAGATGCACCTCAATGGGTGTGGCTAAACCAGCCAAAACCACTAATAAGAAGGCGTGTCCACCTCTTCATCCCCAAAAAAAAATAAAAATAAGAATAATTTTAAATGAAAGGGATCCTGACGTCTGACATGTCATCCTTCAATGCAAAGCTGAGTTTCCACCCATCTTCGAGAATCTGGTACAATCCGGTTGACTCAATAATTGACAGGCACAATAATTACTTTCACTTCATCACAACTGAAACCAGACTGTATGCTTCATCACATTTTAGCAATGGGTGGACTTGAAACTAAAAAAAACAACATGTAAGTCACTTGTGTGTTCTGTTAAATTCAAAATAAAAATTTATTTTTTAAGATTTCCGAGTAGCATGTAAATTTTGTATTTCAGCCATATCATAAATATTCAACCCTCATTCAATATCACCATTTTAAAAATATTTGATGGTCTGTATGACAAAATTTGTGGAAACACACTTGAGCCCTTAGGAAATTCATAACGATACTGTTGCTTCACCTGTGATAAACATATAAATCCCACCAATGCACTTCTTCACATCAATCTGAGGCTGACTAGCAAACGTGCCAAAGACAAAGGAGCTCTCTCAAATTTAAGAGAAAAAATTATTCCATTGCATAAAAAAGGCAATGGATACAAAAAAGATCTCCAAGATATTGAAATTCAAAGTGACACAATTGGCAGCATCATAAGGAAGTTTAAAAGTCATAGAATAGCAGTAAACCTACCTGGACGTGGAAGGAAGAGTAAAGTTACATCAACTGGTATCAGGCACATCGTAAGAACTGCTGAGAAAACCCCTCATATTACTGCCAAAGGCTTACAGGATGACCTTTTGAAAGCTGGAACAAAAGTATCAGTACAGACGATAAGAAGGATATTTAACAAGCAAGGCCTTCATGGCCGGACACCTCGCCGTACTCCACTCTTAGCCAGTAAGCATATGAAAAATCGACTTGAATATGCAAGACGTCATTTGGATAAGTATAAGTGGAGTGACGAGACAAAACTGGAATTGTTTAGACCCATGGATAAGTGGTATGTATGGCACAAGAAATCAGAGGAATTTGTTTCAAAACACTGATGAAAGGGTAGTGGTATCACACACTTCAGAAATGGCCACTAGATGACAGTAGATAGCAGTAAGCAAGATCAAAAATCCCTCTTGTTTGAAGAATGCAATGCTCTCTCACACGCACACACACTCTCAGTCTATCTCACGTCACTCACTCTCTCACACACACAGAGATTAACACAGATTAGAGAGAGCTGTACAGAGCACGATATAAGCACCAGAGAGGGAAAACTAAAGCAGAGAATCACTGCACACCTTCTGTTCCCCTCTGCCTCTCACTTCAGCCTCTCTCCTTAGTGTCTTTTTTACGCTCCTCTTCCTCAGACTCATCCTCTACTCTGAAAGCTTCTTTCAGCACCTCATGCCTCAGGGTCTCCTTCCCACAGACCTCTGCTGTTTTCAGTAAGGTTCATTGTTTGCCAATTCACCAAAACTAGATTGTCAGATAGTGAAGCGTGATTCATCACTCCAGAGATCACGTTTCCACTGCTCCAGAGTGGCGATTGTGCTTCACACAACTTCAGCCAAGTTAGGCTTAGCTTATGTACGGCTGTTTGACCATGGAAACCCATTTCATAAAGCTCTTGACGAACAGTTCTTGTGCTGACATTGTTTCCAGAGGTAATTTGGAACTTTGTAGTGGAGTTTTGCAATCGAGGAAAGATGATTTTTACACGCTACATGCGTCAGCACTTGCCAGTCTCGTTCTGTGTGCTTGTGTGGCCTATCGCTTTGTGACTGATCTGTTGTTGCTCCTATACGTTTCCACTTCACAATAACAGCACTTACAGCTGACTGGAGCAGCTCTAGCAGGGGCAGAAATTTGATGAACTGACTTGTTGGAAAGGTGGTATCCTATGATAGAGCCACATTGAAAGTCACAGAGCACTTTAGTATAACCCGTTCTACTGCCAGTGTTTGTCAATGGAGATTGCAAAGCTGTATGTTTGATAAGATGCACCTCAATGGGTGTGGCTAAACCAGCCAAAACCACTAATAAGAAGGCGTGTCCACCTCTTCATCCCCAAAAAAAAATAAAAATAAGAATAATTTTAAATGAAAGGGATCCTGACGTCTGACATGTCATCCTTCAATGCAAAGCTGAGTTTCCACCCATCTTCGGAATCTGGTACAATCCGGTTGACTCAATAATTGACAGGCACAATAATTACTTTCACTTCATCACAACTGAAACCAGACTGTATGCTTCATCACATTTTAGCAATGGGTGGACTTGAAACTAAAAAAAAACAACATGTAAGTCACTTGTGTGTTCTGTTAAAATTCAAAATAAAAATTTATTTTTAAGATTTCCGAGTAGCATGTAAATTTTGTATTTCAGCCATATCATAAATATTCAACCCTCATTCAATATCACCATTTTAAAAATATTTGATGGTCTGTATGACAAAATTTTGTGGAAACACACTTGAGCCCTTAGGAAATCCATAACGATACTGTTTGCTTCACCTGTGATAAACATATAAATCCCACAATGCACTTCTTCACATCAATCTGAGGCTGACTAGCAAACGTGCCAAAGACAAAGGAGCTCTCTCAAAATTTAAGAGAAAAAATTATTCCATTGCATAAAAAAGGCAATGGATACAAAAAGATCTCCAAGATATTGAAATTCAAAGTGACAAATTGGCAGCATCATAAGGAAGTTTAAAAGTCATAGAATAGCAGTAAACCTACCTGGACGTGGAAGGAAGAGTAAAGTTACATCAACTGGTATCAGGCACATCGTAAGAACTGCTGAGAAAACCCCTCATATTACTGCCAAAGGCTTACAGATGACCTTTTGAAAGCTGGAACAAAAGTATCAGTACAGACGATAAGAAGATATTTAACAAGCAAGGCCTTCATGGCCGGACACCTCGCCGTACTCCACTCTTAGCCAGTAAGCATATGAAAATCGACTTGAATATGCAAGACGTCATTTGGATAAGTATAAGTGGAGTGACGAGACAAAACTGGAATTGTTTAGACCCATGGATAAGTGGTATGTATGGCACAAGAAAGGTGCAGCTTATGACAAGAAGATCACCATCCCCATAGTCAAGTATGGAGGTGAGTAAGTTCTTCTGTGGGGGTGTTTTGCTGCTCCTGGTACTGGCAATCTTCAGCGTGTGACTGCACCATGGATTCCTTGAAATACCAGGCCATTCTGCGGAAAAATGTGATGGCCTCAGTGCATAAGCTGAAGCTTGGTGATCATTGTACTTTCCAGCAAGACAATGATCCCAAGCATACATCCAAGTCAACCAAAGCTTGGTTCAGGGAACGATCTTGGAATGTCCTTGACTGGCCTTCTCAGTCCCCAGATTTAAATTCCATTGAAAATCTTTGGTGGATTTGAAGAAAGCAGTGGCATCATGAAAACCAGAGAATATCGGTGAACTTGAAGCATTTGCACAGGAAGAATGGGCCAAGATTGCAAAAGAGAGGTGCTTGTGAGCACTTACAGGAAGCGTTCATTGGAAGTTATAAAAGCTAAAGGATGTTCCAGAAAGTACAACTGTTTTCATGAACCTTCCAGCTGCAACGGAGGTTCCATATACCTCCTGAAATCCGACAGAACACTGCAACTTCATGGTGACCAAAGAAATGTGACTTTCAATTTTGTCAAAGATGAATATAGTGTCAGGGCGGGGCACGGGAAGGGACCCAAGCGCAGAGTGCAGGAAAAACTCAAAACTCCAGAGGTAAAAAAACAGACTTTACTTAGATAACGGGGAAACAAAGGGAACAGAGCCTCGCAGGGCAGTTCTTACAAACAAGGGAAAAACTCAAAAATGCGGGAAAACAAAAATCCAAAAATCCAAAAACACAGAGAACAGAGTAGGCAAGGAGCATAAGGCAGGCAAGGAACGGGTAACAAAGCAAGCAGGAAAGGCACGGGCAAAGGGCAAGCAGGTAAACAGGCAACAAGCAACAGGCAGGCAATGGGCAACAAACAAGAGCAAGACCGCACACAGGTAACAGAACCACAAACAGGTGACAGAACCACAAGAATCCAGCGCCTGAGTGAGGGAAGAGGGAGATTTAAGTAGAAAGACGCAGACGAGACACAGGAGGGCACGATGAACAATCAAGCCACAGAGAGGGAAGGGAACACGAGACAAAACGCAACTAATAATGAGATAATTGGAAACAATAAAAACAATTAACTGAACACAAAGCAGAGGGTGCCGCCATCTGGCGGCCAACAGAGAACAACAAGGGGGGGGGGACCCAGAACCCTGACATATAGAGCAGTAGTTAAACCATTCAAGGATCATTCAAGGATAACCAGAATTAATAATTAAAAATGAATAGGCGAAATAGCGAAGCAAAACTGAAACAGAAGAGAACTGGGAATCCAACTTGCATGACAGGATTCAACACAAGTAGAATTACACATGATTTACAGAAACCTGGTCTGCCATAAAGGATAACTTAGAATATTCTGACAAGAACCACATTATTTCACAGAGGCACGTAGTGAATTGATGAGAGTTAGACAAGGAGTCCTAACCTCCCCAACCGTCCCTTTCCCTTTCCCCACCATGCCCCGTAATATATTTTTTTAGCACCTGTATCCTCCTAGTGCACAGGCAACACTAGGGGGATGATTGTATCTGGCAAAACATTTGTTAGGGGAAATACTGGGCATGACTGGACAGTTACAACAAATAAAAGCAAAGCTGAAACAGAAAAATACTAGGAACCCAACAAGATTCAAATCAAGTACAATTACAAATGGATTACAGGAACATTGTGTATCGTACAGTATAAAATTACTTTTAAAATACTGAAAACTGTAATGGTATATCTTTTATTTACATCTCTAGTAATACGAAGTACAATAATATTGCCAATATTAATCACAAAATAACCAACGCCAAAACAAATTCATGCCATGTTTCTGTTTGATTTCTCCTGGAGTAAGAGTTTTTGTCTCATGTGAAAAAGCGTATCTAAAATTACAAGCATATCATTAATCTTATTTTCGCTTGTGTTAAACAATTGTGTGAAAACCCTCTGCATTGACCTGCGACACATGGCCATTACTTTATGAAAGGGCGACAGCAAAGGAGAAGAAAGAACAGGTGATGGATCAGTCGGCTCCAACTGCGGTTTGTGTACATGACATGCCATTGTAAACACAAAAGGGAATATGATTTATCTGTAATTTACAAGGTCATATGAAGAACGGCTGCAGATTTACCAACGCCTCCTGAATTCACCAAAAAAGTGTTTCCTCCTCCCTTATGCTATTGGCCAGAGCTGTATATCATGATCAATGTATTTTTATCGGTGGGAAGAATGGCTGTTTCGTGTACGAAGCAATACTTCAGAGAATTGAGATTTGGGGTTTATGTCTATTTGGCCATTTTGCACAGGAAAACTAGAAAGTCAAAGTCAAGTAACGCTAAAATAATTTTTAAAAGTCAGCAAACCAACCTGCATGAGACAGGGCACAAAAAATAAACTAATGTTTACAGTAGTATGTCTTGACATTACTAGAGATGTAAATAAAAATATGTGACAGTGGTTTCTGGGGCGTGGGGATGACAGTGACTCTCAATGAAACAGAGCAACATCGACAACACAGACACAGATCTTCAGATATGAGATTAAAAGCCAGTTTGTCAGCGACCGGTTGGTACCAGTTCCTGAGATCACGTCTGCCAATAAATACACACAGATTTCAGAAAATTCCATTCACCCTCATGGCCTTTTACTAAGAAACACAGCTAATCTGATATAAAATTGCTGCCAAAATAGAAAAACAACAGCAGGCTGATACAGTACCATTCAGGACTTACGTGGGCGCTCTGTTTTGAATATATGGGACATCAGGGATGTCCAATCTTATCAGAAAAGTGCCAGTCTCGGTGTAGGTTTCTGTTTTGGACCAAACCTACAACACTTGATTCAACTGATTTATTTATCACGCTCTTCAATCTAGACCTTGATGACTAGAACCATGCTGTCTTAATGCATGGTTCTACTCATCATTAATTCCCTTTATGAAAGGAAAACAGTGCAATGGTGTTATTCACCTCTCACAGATCATGGTTTCATTAGGATAATTCACTCGTTTTTCATAAAAAATACATGTTTCAAACTCTTTTTTCTGTATATCGGAAAAACCTAGATATAAAATACACTAGTTTTATATAACATTTAATTTTAAATTTGTTTTACATTTTTAAACATTTTTTTTTCATGGGGTGATGTTGCTAAATAGAGACGAGACAAATTGACCCGTTCACTTAAAATCAAGCCAAATGAGTCATAAGGATTTTTATTGAAAGTAATCTTTATTTATGCAATGTTTAGAATGTTTAGAACCAGAAATGAACAAAAATGAACAAGAGATGAGCAATATGAACGAGGCGTGTGTGTGTGTGTGCGTGTGTATCTGTGTATCTACACAGCACATGAGGGACAAGTCATCACGGTATGCTTTGTGCAAATGAATTTTGCACGTCGCACATGTCATGCTCATCTTGATGTCATGCAGACCTGTCACATTTTCCACTTCCTTCTTCCCCCAGCAGCAACCTAGAAAGATGAGGGAGATGATTACTATGTCTTTTTGCTGAACCCGATTCCCTGACACGCACACATGCACGCGCGCGCACACACACACACACACACACACACTTACTTACCTCAGGCACTGGTAAGTCCAACAGAACACTGCAACTTCACGGTGACCAAAGAAATGCGACTTTCAATTTGTCAAGATGAATATAGAGCAGTAGTTAAACCATTCAAGGGTCATTCAAGGATTACCAGAATTAATAATTAAAAATTAATAAAATCCTAAAATAGGTAAAAGTGTAGACCAGGAACCAATCCGATTTTTATACCAATCATGATGCCTCCTCTTCATTTTAAATGAAAGGGATCCTGACATTTGATATCATACTTCTACACAAAGTTGAGTTTCCACCCACCTCCTGAAATCCGGTATGACAACCAGGTTCATTCTGGGAAAGAAACAATAATTACTTTCACTTCATCAAAATTGAAACCAGAGGTGCATATTTAAATGCACAAATGCAGTCTGGAGAGCAAACCAAGAAGCGGCACGGGAGAGATCCATCACCCAGCAGGTCAGTACAGAAAATAATCAAATCAATGTTGTTCTGACACTTATTTCTTGACGCTTTGCATTTATGAATATTTTAGATTTGAAAGCAGTGTGATCTTGTACTGTGATTTCTAATAAGGAACTAGCGTAGGCACTGCAGACTCAATGATCACTGAACTACTGTACATTACATACACAATACAAACAGAACAGATGTAAACATTGGTAAACGTGGTAGAAAAAATGTTTATATTTGGCTGATTTCTGCACAGACTGATACTGAAAATCTTTTCAACTAGCTGGTAAGAGTACATTCTTTATTCTACCAAAGAAATCAGTTCTTGGATCAACATCCAAGACAACACAGATTTCTCCCTTTCTTAAGTCACTGCCTTGGTTACAAGTCAGTTTTAGAACAGATTTCAAAGTTCTTTTTTATTTTTAAATGCGACCTTAAAGTTCTTAATGGATCGCCATTTGAACACACATTGTACACTGTAAAAAATAAATAAAGTGCTGTAAAAAAGAGAGAAGTGTGGACAATAGGAACACTAAGTTATTACATCACTTTACAATAATTTAGCAGAAACTCTTATCCAGGGCATCGCACAGAAGTGAAGAACATTTTTTACTGCATCGACAGCCGATCATAACTATTTATTACTCAGAAAGTGCCAGTACGGACTCGTCCTCTTCGGTGTGTACATTCAGTTTAGACAAAAAAAATAAAAATAAAAGAATACAGAGCTGCAGGACAGCCAGAAATTTTTCCAAAAAGAACAGAAAATTGAGACAGGTATTTGAATATGCAAAGACATTTTTATATCAGCCAATGACATTTCTCTTCAATATAAAAATAAAAATAAGAACTCCAGTGAAGGAATCCTGACAACTGGAGTAATCCTTCAATGCAAAAAAATGAGGTTCCACCCATCTTCTGAAAACCAGTAATACAAAGTGACTATGTGACAAGCACACCACTTGCAGTTCCTCACAAATAAAACTAGACTGTTGTTTAACAGGTAGAAGTTTGGAAAGCAAGTTCCATCTTTTACTGTATTTATTGGCCAAACAGATCTTTTGAGATCTACTCAAAGTAAAGTCTTGTGTGCTCCAGTGGCCAATTCTGTACAACCTGGACAAGTGTATTTTAATTTATACACACAAACTAACTGTGTGTGTGTGTGTGTGTGTATGTGTGTATGTGTGTGTGCACATCAGACCTTGGTCAAATACGTATTTGTCTCAGAAAATGCAAACCCCGCCTTATGGTCAAATTGGCAGGTTCAATTACACCGGCAAGATCAACAGAGCACAGAAAAGTATTTGAATCCCTAAGAAACAAACACGTATTTGTCCCAGGTCTGGTGCACATGTGAGTGTGTGCGTGTGTGTATATGTGTGTGTGTGTGTGTGTGTATATATATATGTATATATATATATATATATATATATATATATGAGGCGCCAAACAGGAAATATTTAATGAAGTCTGATATATACATCATTTTGATATATATACATTGAAACTGATATATATACAACTTTCTTGATATATATACATTGAACTGTGATATATATACATAATTTATTGATATATATACATCAAAACCAATATATATACATTGTTTTTGATATTTGTACATTGAAAACAATACATATACATTATATTGGATATTTATACATCAAAACCGATATATACACATCATTTCTGATATATATACACATTGAAAACAATATATATATATATACATCCTTTCTGATATATATACATTGAAACCGATATATATATATCATTCGGGAACAGGCATATATTTGGGCATCCCATTGGGTCTTCATTAAGACATAATCAGCGCAATCCAAATAAATTTTTAATTGGATTGAGACTGAAAATTATATTTTTATATTCTGTAAGAAGTGTATATCAGTTTCAATGTATATATATCAAAAATTATATATATATATATATATATATATATCAGACTTAATTAAATATTTCCTGTTTGGCCCCTCATATATATATATATATATATATATATATATATTTTTTTTTTACTTTACATTAAATTACATTAGAATTATCACAAAGTATCACCGACAAGGCAGATAGGTCCACTGAAAATTAATATGTGTAATGTTAATGTAAAGAGTTAAGAGTTAAGAGTTAAGAGTAATATTAATAATTATTAAGTGTAATATTACACAGCCATACATATAACATTATCCAAAAAGAAATCCATTCTTTAATATCCAGTTAATTGATTCTGATGTATTTTAATAATTTTATTCAATTGTTTTGTCATTTCTTTTCTGTTTTAACTGTGAATTTCTCTATGTATTAAATTCAAAGATATTGTATTTATTATTATTATTATTATCATTATTATTATTATTATTATTATTATGTTGATGTTGTTGCTCACTTATTAAGCTGGAGCCCATTTCTGCAGTCTTGCCACTCACTAATCTGCTTGCAGGTGTTGAACACAAACAGCTAAACTGGAACTACTGAGATGAGTCAGAAAAACATTAACAGTCGTGAGTACTGTCATTTGCCCAAATTTATGAACACTTCAGTACTATGTAAATGTACTTAAACTAAAGCATAAATACATTTGTGGGGGACTTCATATATTCATATTGTCTTGTAGAGGTCTGCCATTTATGAGGTCAGTATAGGACTATTGTGAGTAATGTATTAACGTAACATTTTTCTATTGACTCTGTAGCATTGTAGAAGAAGCAAGAATCCAAGAATCCAACTGATAACAGAAACCCTTTTATTATATATATATATATATATATATTATATTATATAAATTGAACTGTCAACACTTGACTGTCATGTATTTGTTTGTACCTGATGAGTGCTGACACTGTTACAGCCAGTGTAATGAGGTAACAGAAAATCATGAATTTCACCGTATGATTAAACAAAATCAATTTTTTAAATCATATACATATATATATATACAAACACGTACACAGTCCAGTCCAAAAGTGTAAGGCCACTTGTAGGTTTTTTTTTTTAATTTTTTTTTTTACTTTACGTGGAGAAGAATTAAATTAACATATGCACATTTATTGAATTACAAACCATATAACAAACATTTGTTTGCGACAAGTGACTACACTTTACTTTACTTGACTAGACTGGACTTTTTTCAAGAGCACTTTGCATTCCTTTCTTGGGTTTCTTCTCTCCATTCCAGAATTTGTGCTGATTACATTTGTATTTATTTCACAGAAGGCCGTGGTTCAGGCATCGAAGGAGGGAAGGGAAAAGGCGGACGTAGTCGAGAGATAAAGAGCAAGCCAACTGAAGAAAGTAACTGACAATTACTGTTCACATTTTATTGTAGAATTATATATTATATATACTTTATTATTACTTTATTGTATTAAATATAGGTGGCCATTCACAAGCTGGCCCAAATAAAAAAGTGAAAAGGAGTAAGTCACATCCATATTACAAAAGTAATTGACAATTACTATTCACATTTAATTGTAGAATGGGAGAATTGGTGATGTAACCGAGCTCTATAACTGTGCAGTTGTGGCCCTAGGATTTTTGTTTCCCTCACAAGCAATCTTTGGCCCTCTGCGTTGGGGCTTGATTGATAGAAGTCTTCTAATGGGCAGGTTTACTTCAATTCAAGTGTTATTAAACCTCCTCATTACTTCATAAATACTAGCAATTGGTATTTGCAGTTTTTGCCAGCTATTTCCTGATACAGTATGTGCAGGTCAACAACTCTTCGTCTTTTTTTACATGTTTGCCTTTCCTCATGGTAATGGATGTGAACCGGATTTCCATACGACTCACCTCATTTTCATACTCCAGAGAAACAGGATCTCTTGAAAGGTCAGAACGCAGTTCCTTTAGACTACTGAACTTCAAACAGTAGAATGTTAATGCAGATGCAATTTTACTTGATTATACATAATGAATTTAGTTAATATATGAACATTTATTGAATAACAAACCAAAGTAAAAACTTTTTTTTCTATTTCTACCTACAAAAACAATTAATAATGACTTGCTTCCAATACTTACTTCCTTCCAATAATTTGCTTAATTGCTATTAAAGCCCAAGGAGACTATCTTGAGGAAAGTCATGTCTGAGGTTATGTTTAAATAAAATTCATCTTTTTGTGTTATTGCAGGTAGAAGTTGAAAACAAACAAGTTTATTCTTTGATTTGTTTCTCAGTAAATGTGCATGTGTTAACTTAATTTGTCTTTACCTAAGGTTTTTTTTTTTAACCACAGGTGGCCTAATATTTTTGGCCTGCTTTATATATACTTAAGATAATTTGACACTCACTGGTAATAAAGCTTGACTGACAGTCATTGGTAATGAAGTTTGAAAGCCCTGAGCAGGAATAAATATTTACCTTTTTTAACCCTTTGAAGAGTGGGTTATCTGGAATGTTTCATCAGAAGTCAGTGTTCTAGAGCTCCACTGCTTTCAGTCACCAGCAGTGGTTGTTTTATCAGCATTAGGATTTTCAGTTAAGAGCATTCTAATCACATATTTGAGATCTCACATCTTAATTTGACTGTCTCTGTTCTGAAGATAGTACTGGCTTGTGTTACAGTTAGTGGCGCAGCCAAGGAACTAGACTAGACTGGGCTTTTTTCAAAGCATTTTTGAATTCTCTTCTTGGTTTCTCCTGGGCTTGATTGATAGAAGTTTTCTAATGGGCAGGTTTACTTCAATTCAAGTGTTATTAAACCTCCTCATTACTTCATAAATACTAGTAATTGTTATATGCAGTCTTTGCCAGCTATTTCCTGATACAGTATGTGCAGGTCAACAACTCTTCGTCTTTTTTTACATGTTTGCCTTTCCTCATGGTAATGGATGTGAACCGGATTTCCATACGACTCACCTCATTTTCATACTCCAGAGAAACAGGATCTCTTGAAGGTCAGAACGCAGTTCCTTTAGACTACTGAACTTCAAACAGTAGAATGTTAATGCAGATGCAATTTTACTTGATTATACATAATGAATTTAGTTAATATATGAACATTTATTGAATAACAAACCAAAGTAAAAACTTTTTTTTCTATTTCTACCTACAAAAACAATTAATAATGACTTGCTTCCAATACTTACTTCCTTCCAATAATTTGCTTAATTGCTATTAAAGCCCAAGGAGACTATCTTGAGGAAAGTCATGTCTGAGGTTATGTTTAAATAAAATTCATCTTTTTGTGTTATTGCAGGTAGAAGTTGAAAACAAACAAGTTTATTCTTTGATTTGTTTCTCAGTAAATGTGCATGTGTTAACTTAATTTGTCTTTACCTAAGGTTTTTTTTTTTAACCACAGGTGGCCTAATATTTTTGGCCTGCTTTATATATACTTAAGATAATTTGACACTCACTGGTAATAAAGCTTGACTGACAGTCATTGGTAATGAAGTTTGAAAGCCCTGAGCAGGAATAAATATTTACCTTTTTAACCCTTTGAAGAGTGGGTTATCTGGAATGTTTCATCAGAAGTCAGTGTTCTAGAGCTCCACTGCTTTCAGTCACCAGCAGTGGTTGTTTTATCAGCATTAGGATTTTCAGTTAAGAGCATTCTAATCACATATTTGAGATCTCACATCTTAATTTGACTGTCTCTGTTCTGAAGATAGTACTGGCTTGTGTTACAGTTAGTGGCGCAGCCAAGGAACTAGACTAGACTGGGCTTTTTTCAAAGCATTTTTGAATTCTCTTCTTGGTTTCTCCTGGGCTTGATTGATAGAAGTTTTCTAATGGGCAGGTTTACTTCAATTCAAGTGTTATTAAACCTCCTCATTACTTCATAAATACTAGTAATTGTTATATGCAGTCTTTGCCAGCTATTTCCTGATACAGTATGTGCAGGTCAACAACTCTTCGTCTTTTTTTACATGTTTGCCTTTCCTCATGGTAATGGATGTGAACCGGATTTCCATACGACTCACCTCATTTTCATACTCCAGAGAAACAGGATCTCTTGAAAGGTCAGAACGCAGTTCCTTTAGACTACTGAACTTCAAACAGTAGAATGTTAATGCAGATGCAATTTTACTTGATTATACATAATGAATTTAGTTAATATATGAACATTTATTGAATAACAAACCAAAGTAAAAACTTTTTTTTCTATTTCTACCTACAAAAACAATTAATAATGACTTGCTTCCAATACTTACTTCCTTCCAATAATTTGCTTAATTGCTATTAAAGCCCAAGGAGACTATCTTGAGGAAAGTCATGTCTGAGGTTATGTTTAAATAAAATTCATCTTTTTGTGTTATTGCAGGTAGAAGTTGAAAACAAACAAGTTTATTCTTTGATTTGTTTCTCAGTAAATGTGCATGTGTTAACTTAATTTGTCTTTACCTAAGGTTTTTTTTTTTAACCACAGGTGGCCTAATATTTTTGGCCTGCTTTATATATACTTAAGATAATTTGACACTCACTGGTAATAAAGCTTGACTGACAGTCATTGGTAATGAAGTTTGAAAGCCCTGAGCAGGAATAAATATTTACCTTTTTTAACCCTTTGAAGAGTGGGTTATCTGGAATGTTTCATCAGAAGTCAGTGTTCTAGAGCTCCACTGCTTTCAGTCACCAGCAGTGGTTGTTTTATCAGCATTAGGATTTTCAGTTAAGAGCATTCTAATCACATATTTGAGATCTCACATCTTAATTTGACTGTCTCTGTTCTGAAGATAGTACTGGCTTGTGTTACAGTTAGTGGCGCAGCCAGGGAAATAGACTAGACTGGGCTTTTTTCAAAGCATTTTTGAATTCTCTTCTTGGTATCTCCTCTCCATTACAGAATTTGTGCTGATTGGATCTTTTTGTTTTTCACAGAAGGCAATGCTTCACTTGGCCCTTCAAAAGGCAGCAAAAGACCGTCTACAGACAACTCAAATGATGAAAAACCGAAAAGGAGTAAGTCACATCCATATTACAAAAGTAATTGACAATTAATGTTCACATTTTATTGTAGAATGGGAGAATTGGTAACGCAACTAAGCTCTATAACTGTGCAGTTGTGGCCCTAGGATTTTTGTTTCCCTCACAAGCAATCTTTGGCTCTCTGCGTGGGGGCTTGATTGATAGAAGTCTTCTAATGGGCAGGTTTACTTCAATTCAAGTGTTATTAAACCTCTTCATTATTTCAGAAATACTAGTAATTGGTATATGCAGTTTTTGCCAGCCATTTCCTGATACAGTATGTGCAGGTCAACAACTGTTTGTCTTTTTTATATGTTTGCCTTTCCTCATGGTAATGGATGTAACAGGATTTACAGACGACTCGCCTCATTTCCATACCCCAGTGAACGAGGAGCCCTTGGAAGGTCAGAACGCAGTTGCTTAGGACTACTGAACTTAGAACAGTAGAATGTTAGTGCAGATGCAATTTTACTTCATTATACATGATGAATTCAGTTCATATATGAACATTTGTTGAATAACAAACCAAAGTAAAAAAATAATTTTCTATTTCTACCTACAACAACACTTAATAATTACTTGCTCACAATACTTACTTACTTCCAATAATTTGTTTAATTGCAATTAAAGCCAAAGGAGACTATTTTGAGGAAGGTCATGTCTCAGATTATGTTTAAGTAAAAGTAATCTTTTTGTGTTATTGCAGGTAGAAGTTGAAAACAACAAAGTTTATACTTTGCTTTGTTACTCAGTAAATGCACTAATTTAATTTGTCTCTACCTAGGGTTTTTTTCATTTTTTTAACGACAAGTGGCCTAATATTTTTGGCCTGTATTATATATAATTCAGATAATTTAATACTGATTGGTAATGAAGCTTGATTGACAGTCTTTGGTAATGAAGTTTGAAAGCCCTGAGCAGGAATAAATATTTACCTTTTTTAACCCTTTGAAGAGTGGGTTATCTGGAATGTTTCATCAAAAGTCAGTGTTCTAGAGCTCCACTGCTTTCAGTCACCAGCAGTGGTTGTTTTATCAGCATTAGCATTTTCAGTTAAGAGCATTCTAATCACATATCTGAGATCTCACATCTTAATTTGACTGTCTCTGTTCTGGATATAGTAGTGGCTTGTGTTACAGTTAGTGCTGCAGCTATGGAACTAGACTAGATTGGGCTTTTTTCAAAGCATTTTTTAATTCTCTTCTTGCTATCTCCTCTCCATTACAGAATTTATGCTTATTTGATTTTTATTTATTTCACAGATGCCAATGCTTCACGTGACCGTATTCCGTCCACCAAAAAAGGGCGTGCAAAACGCTCACATAAACAAAAGTAAAGGAGTAAGTCACATCCATATTACAAAAGTAATTGACTATTACTGTTCACATTTTATTGTATAATGGGAGAATTGGTAACGCAACCAAGATCTATAACGGTTCAATTGTGGCCTTAAACTTTTTCATTATTTCAACAATACTAGTAATTGGTATATGCAGTTTTTGCCAGCTATTTCCTGATATAGTATGTGCAGGTCAACAACCATTTGTCTTTTTTATATGTTTGCCTTTCCCCATGGTAATGGATGTGAACTGGATTTCCATATGACTCATCTCATTTTCATACCCCAGTGTAACAGGAGTCCTTGGAAGGTCAGAACGCAGTTCCTTAGGACTCAGAAGAACTGAGAGGAACAGAATGTTAATGCAGATTTAATTTTGAATGATTTTATTTCATAAGAATGTTTAATTGTGCCAATTAACTTGTTTTTGTTGTAGTAAATTTATGACAGAATATTGTTTTCCATTAAAATATAACTCCTTCCATAGGTTTTTGCGAATCTCTATCAAGAGTGCCCCTTGGACACTCCTAAAAATGTTTAACACAGACATATGTACAGTGTTGGGGGGCAATTTAACAGGATGCAGTTAAACTAGTTGCTTATTTACATTTTGCAGAAGTTCACTGGTAGTTCAACTACATTAAAATTTGTGTGTTGGCTGTAGTAGTTCATTACTTTTTTTTATCATTTTGAGATGTAATTAACAGCAGAAACTACCAACTACTTTTGGCCCTAAAACATTTTTTTATATTTTTTCTTTTTTATAATCCCTTTGACCAAATACCGCCTCCTCTCTCTCATTGCTTTCCCTCTAAGCCTGACCGGTGAGAATTACTCTGCTCCACTTCAGATGCCGACTGCCAATTGCCACACAATGCTAGTTACACCCACAGTGGTAAAGTGTATAGTGATTCTCCCCATGGGCAAACTGAAGGCATTGCTCATATGTGCATCATGTTAGGGAAATATGATCATGATGATTTTTTGATAATTTTTATACAAAGAGGTTTGAATAATGCTTTTGGAGTAGTCGTAGTTTTGCAGGATAAATTTATCTTTAGGGTAGCTTTTCTTTGGTTCAAATACCTTCAGTGCTAGGTAATTGGTAGTTTGTACAATACGATATAACGTGTATTTGTTCATTCATTTTGGTTAATTGTATATGAATACATTTGAATGCATTATTTCATTAATTAAATCATTCATTCATTTCTCAACTCATTCATGAATAATTGCTTCCATTCCAGTCTTATTGTCTAAAACATTATGTGTGCACTTTTCTGAGACTGCAGCACCTCCTAAATGCTTATTCATTTAGTAATGACCCTTTATCTATGCAGTGAGGTCCTACTGAGACCAGTTCCCAAAATTGTTAGACTTGATTTACATATTGTTTCATAGGATGTGCTGTATTATTTCATGGACCTCAAAAGGACTTTGAAGGTGTTCTGCATGCGAGCTGAAATCACCGATTTTAAATGCTGTCTGGGGCCTGAGGGTTATTGTATTTTATTTCTATTATTTCTTGAATTTTACCATTCTTTATCAGTCACTTACACATTGATTTTCGCAATAAGAATCCCTCATTTGTTAAAATGCAAAGACCAATTTGAGCCCAAAAAATCCCAAAAAAGTAATTTTACAGACATTACTGCCAACTGCATGCATCCACATCTGTAGCTACTGTCTGTCTCTGGCTTCCACCAAATGTCCATCCCGTGTTGCAAGGATGTGAAAATGTGTTTGTGATTTGACTAACTAAACAGGCTATTTGCATTTAATTTGAATTCAGAAAATCTTCTTGTGTCTTTTAAATAATACCAATCAGGGGAATTTGTTTCAAAACACTGATGAAAGGCTAGTGGTATCACACTTCAGAAATGGCCACTAGATGACAGTAGATAGCAGTCGTAAGCAAGATAAAAAAAATCTCTCCTGTTTGAAGAATGCAATGCTCACTCACACACACATACACACACACACAGATTAACACAGATTAGAGAGAGCTGTACAGAGCACGATATAAGCACCAGAGAGGGAAACTAAAGCAGAGAATCACTGCACACCTTCTGTTCCCCTCTGCCTCTCACTTCAGCCACTCTCCTGAGTGTCTTTTTTCCCAGCATGCCTTGCTGCTCTTCCTCAGACTCATCCTCTACTCTGAAAACTTCGTTCAGCACCTCATGCCTCAGGATCTCCTTCCCACAGACCTCTGCCGTTTTTGGTAAGGTTCATTGTTTGCCGATTCACCAAAACTAGATTGTCAGATAGTGAAGCGTGATTCATCACTCCAGAGATCACGTTTCCACTGCTCCAGAGTGGCGATTGTGCTTCACACAACTTCAGCCTAGTTAGGCTTAGGCTTATGTACGGCTGCTCGACCAGAGGTAATTTGGAACTTTGTAGTGAGTTTTGCAACCGAGGAAAGACGATTTTTACACGCTACATGCTTCAGCACTTGCCGGTCTCGTTCTGTGAGCTTGTGTGGCCTATCGCTTTGTGACTGATCTGTTGTTGCTCCTATGCGTTTCCACTTCACAATAACAGCACTTACAGCTGACTGGAGCAGCTCTAGCAGGGCAGAAATTTGATGAACTGACTAGTTGGAAAGGTGGTGTCCTATGACAGAGCCACATTGAAAGTCACTGAGCACTTTAGTATGACCTGTTCTACTGCCAGTGTTTGTCAATGGAGATTGCAAAGCTGTACGTTTGATAAGATGCACCTCAATGGGTGTGGCTAAACCAGCCAAAACCTAATAAGAAGGCGTGTCCACCTCTTCATCCCCAAACAAAAAACAAAAAATTAAAAATAAGAATAATTTTAAATGAAAGGGATCCTGACGTCTGACATGTCATCCTTCAATGCAAAGTTGAGTTTCCACCCACCTTCGGAATCTGGTACAATCCGGTTGACTCAGGGACAGGCACAATAATTACTTTCACTTCATCACAACTGAAACCAGACTGTATGCTTGATGTCATGCACATTTTAGCAATGGGTGGACTTGAAACTAAAAAAACTACGTGTAAGTCACTTGTGTGTTCTGTTAAAATTCAAAATAAAAATTAATTTTTTAAGATTTCCGAGTAGCATGTAAATTTTGTATTTTAGCCATATCATAAATATTCAACCCCCATTCAATATCACCATTTTAAAATATTTGCTGGTCTGTAGAGTGACTAAATTTTGTGGAAACACACTTGAGCCCTTAGGAAATTCATAACGATACTGTTTGCTTCACCTGTGATAAACATGTAAATCCCACCGATGCACTTCTTCACATCAATTTGAAGCTGACTAGCAAACGTGCCAAAGACAAAGGAGCTCTCTCAAAAGTTAAGAGAAGAAATTATTCCAATGCATAAAAAAGGCAATGGATACAAAAAGATCGCCAAGATATTGAAAGTTCAAAGAGACACAATTGGCAGCATCATAAGGAAGTTTAAAAGTGATAGAATAGCAGTAAACCTACCTGGACGTGGAAGGAAGAGTAAAGTTACATCAACTGGTATCAGGCACATCGTAAGAACTGCTGAGAAAACCCCTCATATTACTGCCAAAGGCTTACAGGATGACCTTTTGAAAGCTGGAACAAAAGTATCAGTACAGACGATAAGAAGGATATTTAACAAGCAAGGCCTTCATGGCCGGACACCTCGCCGCACTCCACTCTTAGCAAGTAAGCATATGAAAAATCGACTTGAATATGCAAGACGTCATTTGGATAAGTATACAGAGTTTTGGGAGAATATTTTATGGAGTGACGAGACAAAACTGGAATTGTTTAGATCCGTGGATAAGTGGTATGAATGGCGCAAGAAAGGTGCAGCTTGTGACAAGAAGAACACCATCCCCATAGTCAAGTATGGAGGTGGGTCAGTCCTTCTGTGGGGGTGTTTTGCTGCTCCTGGTACTGGCAATCTTCAGCGTGTGACTGGCACCATGGATTCCTTGAAATACCAGGCCATTCTGGGGAAGAATGTGATGGCCTCAGTGCATAAGCTGAAGCTTGGTGATCATTGGACTTTCCAGCAAGACAATGATCCCAAGCATACATCCAAGTCAACCAAAGCTTGGTTCAGGGAACGATCTTGGAATGTCCTTGACTGGCCTTCTCAGTCCCCAGATTTAAATCCCATTGAAAATCTTTGGTGGGATTTGAAGAAAGCAGTGGCATCATGAAAACCAAAGAATATTGGTGAACTTGAAGCATTTGCACAGGAAGAATGGGCCAAGATTGCAAAAGAGAGGTGCTTGTGAGCACTTACAGGAAGCGTTTATTGGAAGTTATAAAAGCTAAAGGATGTTCAGAAAGTACAACTGTTTTCATGAACCTTCCAGCTGCAACGGAGGTTCCATATACCTCCTGAAATCCGACAGAACACTGCAACTTCATGGTGACCAAAGAAATGTGACTTTCAATTTTGTCAAAAGATGAACATAGAGCAGTAGTTAAACCATTCAAGGATAATTCAAGGATTACCAGAATTAATGATTAAAAAATTAATAAAATTCTAAAATGGGGATAAGAGTAGGCCAGGAACCAATCCGATTTTTATACCAAACATGATGCCTCCTCTTCATTTTAAATGAAAGGGATCTTGACATTTGAGATGACAACCAGGTTCATTCTGGGAAAGAAACAATAATTACTTTCACTTCATCACAACCGAAACCAGAGGTGCATATTTAAATGCACAAATGCAGTCTGAAGAGCAAACCAAGAACCGGCACGGGAGGGATCCATCAACCAGTAGGTCAGTACAGAAAATAATCAAATCAATGTTGTTCTGACACATATTTCTTGACGCTTTGCATTTATGAATATTTTAGATTTGAAAGCAGTGTGATCTTGTACTGTGATTTCTAATAAGGAACTAGTGTAGACACTTCAGACTCAATGATCACTGAACTACTGTACATGACATACACAATACAAACAGAACAGATGTAAACATTGGTAAACGTGCTAGAAAAATATTTATATTTGGCTGATTTCTGCCACAGACTGATACTGAAAATCTTTTCAACTAGCTGGTAAGAGTACATTCTTTATTCTACCAAAGAAATCAGTTCTTGGATCAACATCCAAGACAGCACAGATTTCTCCCTTTCTTAAGTCACTGCCTTGGTTACAAGTCAGTTTTAGAACAGGTTTCAAAGTTTTTATTTATTTTTAAATGCGACCTTAAAGTTCTTAATGGATCTGCATTTGAACAAACATTGTACACTGTAAAAAATAAATAAAGTGCTGTAAAAAAGAGAGAAGTGTAGACAATAGGAACACTAAGTCATTACATCACTTTACAATAATTTAGCAGAAACTCTTATCCAGAGCATCGCACAGAAGTGAAGAGCATTTTTTATTGGATCATCACCCGATCATAACTATTTATTACTCAGAAACTGCCAGTACGGACTCATCCTCTTCGGTGTGTACATTCAGTTTAGACAACAAAAAAAAAAAAAAAAAATGAATACAGAGCTGCAGGACAGCCAGAAATCTTTCCAAAAAGAACAAAAAATTGAGACAGGTATTTGAATATGCAAAGACATTTTTATATCAGCCAATGACATTTTCTCTTCAATACAAAAATTTTAAAAAAAAATTCCAGTGAAGGGAATCCTGACAACTGGAGTAATCCTTCAATGCAAAAAAATGAGGTTCCACCCATCTTCTGAAAACCAGTAATACAAAGTGACTATGTGACAAGCACACCACTTGCAGTTCCTCACAAATAAAATTAGACTTGTTTAAAAGGCAGAAGTTTGGAAAGCAAGTTCCATCTTTTACTGTATTACTTGCTAAACAGAACTTTGAGATCTACTCGAAGTAAAGTCTTGTGTGCTCCAGTGGCTAATTCTGTACAACCTGGATTAGTGTATTTTTATTTATTCACACACAAACTGTGTGTGTGTGTGTGTGTGTGTGCACATCAGACCTTGGTCAAATACGTAGTTGTCTCAGAATGCAAACCCCGCCTTATGATCATATTGGCAAGCTCAATTACACCAGGCAAGATCAACAGAGCACAGAAAAGTATTTGAATCCCTAAGAAACAAACACGTATTTGACCCAGGTCTGGTGCACATATGAGTGTGTATGTGTGTGTGTGTATATATATATTATTTATTTATGTATTTATTTATTTATTTATTTATTTATTTATTTAAAAATATATATATATATATTATCTTATTTTTTATTTTACATTAAATTACATTAGAATTATCACAAAGTATCACCAACAAGGCATATAGGTCATAGGTCCATTGAAAATTAATATGTGTAATGTTAATGTAACATAACTATTAAGTGTAATATTACACAGCCACACATTATATAACATTATCCAAAAAGAAATCCATTCATATCCAGTTATTTGATTCTGATGTATTTTAATAATTGTATTTAATTGTTTTGTCCACTGTGAACATTTTCTTTTCTGTTGTCACTGTGAATTTCTCTATATATGAAATTTGACATTCCTGTATTTATTATTATTATTATTATTATTATTATTATTATTTATGTTGTTGCTAAATGATTAAGCTGGAGCCCATTTCTACAGTGTTGCCACTCACTAATCTGCTTGCAGGTGTTGAACACAAACAGCTAAACTGGAACTACTGAGATGTATAAGGGAAAATATCCAAGTAGTGAGTACTGTCATTTGCCCAAATTTATGAACACTTCTGTGCTATGTAAATATACTTAAACTAAAGCATAAATACATTTGTGGGGGACTTAACATATTTATGTTGTCTTGTAGAGTTCTGCCATTTATGAGGTCAGTATAGGACTGTTGTGAGTAATTTATTAACGTAAGATTTTTCTATTTTTCTAGACTCTGTAGCATTGTAGAAGCAAGAAACCCACTGATAACAGAAACCCTTCTGTTTTAACTCAGATATAAATTGAACTGTCAACACTTGACTGTTATGTATTTTTTCATGCCTGATGAGTGCTGACACTGTTACAGCCAATGTAATGAGATACTGTCTGTGATGGATCCATATTTTTAAAATCATAAATACACACACACACATATATATATATATATATATATATATATATATAGTATAGCTATTTCCTGATATAGTATGTGCAGGTCAACAACCATTTGTCTTTTTTATATGTTTGCCTTTCCTCATGGTAATGGATGTGAACTGGATTTCCATACGACTCACCTCATTTTCATACCCCAGTGTACCTGGAGTCCTTGAAAGGTCAGAATGCAGTTCCTTAGGACTACTGAACTTAGAACAGTAGAATGTTGATGCAGATGCAATTTTACTTGATTTTACATGATGAATTTAGTTAATATATGAACATTTGTTGAATAACAAACCAAAGAAAAAGTTTCTATTTCCAGCTACAAAAACAAATGATAATTACTTGCTTCCAATACTTACTTACTTCCAATAATTTGTTTAATTGCAACTAAAGCCAAAGGAGACTATTTTGAGGAAAGTCATGTCTCAGATTATGTTTAAGTAAAAGTCATATTTTTATGTTATTGCAGGTAGATGTTGGAAAGAAAATAGTTTATACTTTGCTTTGTTACTCAGTAAATGTGCATGTGTTAACTTAATTTGTTTCTACTTAAGGGTTTTTTTTTTTAACCACAGGTGGCCTAATATTTTCGGCCTGTATTATGTATACTTCAGATAATTTGACACTGATTGGTAATGAAGCTTGATTGATAGTCATTGGTAATGAAGCTTGAAAGAGCTGAGCAGGAATAAATATTTACCTTTTTTAACCCTTTGAAGAGTGGGTGATCTGGAATGTTTCATCAGAAGTCAGTGTTCTAGAGCTCCACTGCTTTCAGTCACCAGCAGTGGTTGTTTTATCAGCATTAGGATTTTCAGTTAAGAGCATTCTAATCACATATTTGAGATCTCACATCTTAATTTGACTGTCTCTGTTCTGAAGATAGTAGTGGCTTGTGTTACAGTTAGTGACGCAGCCAAGGAACTAGACTAGACTGGGCTTTATTCAAAGCATTTTTGAATTCTCTTCTTGGTTTCTCCTGGACTTGATTGATAGAAGTCTTCAAACGGCAGGTTTACTTCAATTCAAGTGTTATTAAACCTCCTCATTACTTCATAAATACTAGTAATTGGTATATGCAGTCTTTGTCAGCTATTTCCTGATATAGTATGTGCAGGTCAACAACCATTTGTCTTTTTTATATGTTTGCCTTTCCTCATGGTAATGGATGTGAACTGGATTTCCATACGACTCGCCTCATTTCCATACCCCAGTGGACCTGGAGTCCTTGAAAGGTCAGAACACAGTTCCTTAGGACTACTGAACTTAGAACAGTAGAATGTTAATGCAGATGCAATTTTACTTGATTTTACATTATGAATTTAGTTAATATATGAACATTTGTTGAATATCAAACTGAAGTAAAAACCTTTTTTTTCTATTTCTACCTACAAAAACACTTAATTATTACTTGCTTCCAATACTTACTTCCAATAATTTGTTTAATTGCAATTAAAGCCAAAGGAGACTATTTTGAGGAAAGTCATGTCTCAGATTATGTTTAAGTAAAAGTCATCCTTTTGTGTTATTGCAGGTAGATGTTGAAAAGAAAAAAGTTCATACTTTGCTTTGTTACTCAGTAAATGCGCATGTGTTAACTTAATTTGTCTGTACCTAGGGTTTTTTTTTTTTTTTAACCACAGGTGGCCTAATATTTTTGGCCTGTATTATGTATACTTCAGATAATTTGACACTGATTGGTAATGAAGCTTGATTGACAGTCATTGGTAATGAAGCTTGAAAGCCCTGAGCAGGAATAAATATTTACCTTTTTTAACCCTTTGAAGAGTGGGTGATCTGGAATGTTTCATCAGAAGTCAGTGTTCTAGAGCTCCACTGCTTTCAGTCACCAGCAGTGGTTGTTTTATCAGCATTAGGATTTTCAGTTAAGAGCATTCTAATCACATATTTGAGATCTCACATCTTAATTTGACTGTCTCTGTTCTGAAGATAGTACTGGCTTGTGTTACAGTTAGTGGCGCAGCCAAGGAACTAGACTAGACTGGGCTTTTTTCAAAGCATTTTTGAATTCTTTTCTTGGTTTCTCCTGGGCTTGATTGATAGAAGTCTTCTAATGGGCAGGTTTACTTCAATTCAAGTGTTATTAAACCTCTTCATTATTTCATAAATACTAGTAATTGGTATATGCAGTTTTTGCCAGCTATTTCCTGATACAGTATGTGCAGGTCAACAACTGTTTGTCTTTTTTATATGTTTGCCTTTCCCCATGGTAATGGATGTGAACTGGATTTACAGACGACTCATCTGATTTTCATACCCCAGTGAACAAGGATCCCTTGGAAGGTCAGAATGCAGTTGCTTAGGACTACTGAACTTAGAATAGTAGAATGTTAATGCAGATGCAATTTTACTTGATTTTATATGATGAATTTAGTTAATATACGAACATTTGTTGAAAAACAATCCAAAGTAAAAACTTTTTTTTCTATTTCTATCTACAAAAACACGTAATAATTACTTGATTCCAATACGTACTTACTTCCAATCATTTGTTTAATTGCAATTAAAGCCAAAGGAGACTATTTTGAGGAAAGTCCTGTCTCAGATTATGTTTAAGTAAAAGTCATATTTTTATGTTATTGCAGGTAGATGTTGGAAAGAAAATAGTTTATACTTTGCTTTGTTACTCAGTAAATGCGCATGTGTTAATTAATTTGTCTCTACCTAAGGTTTTTTATTTATTTATTTATTTTTTTAACCACAGGTGGCCTAATATTTTTGGCCTGTATTATGTATACTTCAGATATTTTGACACTGATTGGTAATGAAGCTTGATTGACAGTCATTGGTAATGAAGCTTGAAAGCCCTGAGCAGGAATACATATTTACCTTTTTTAACCCTTTGAAGAGTGGGTTATCTGGAATGTTTCATCATAAGTCAGTGTTCTAGAGCTCCACTGCTTTCAGTCACCAGCAGTGGTTGTTTTATCAGCATTAGGATTTTCAGTTAAGAGCATTCTAATCACATATTTGAGATCTCACATCTTAATTTGACTGTCTCTGTTCTGAAGATAGTACTGGCTTGTGTTACATTTAGTGCCACAGCCAAGGAACTAGACTAGACTGGGCTTTTTTCAAACCATTTTGAATTCTCTTCTTGGTTTCTCCTTTCCATTCCAGAATTTGTGCTGATTTGATTTTGATTTATTTCACAGAAGGCAATGCTTCACTTGACGATTTTCTATTCACCAAAAGATTGTGTGAAAATAGCGAATGTAAACCAAAGAAATCGAGTAAGTCACATCCATATTACAAAAGTAATTGACAATTACTGTTCACATTTCATTGTAGAATGGGAGAATTGGTAATTCAACTAAGCTCTATAACTGTGCAGTTGTGGCCCTAGGATTTTGGTTTCCCTCACAAGCAATCTTTGGCCCCCTGCGTGGGGGCTTGATTGATAAAAGTCTTTTAACGGGCAGGTGTACCACCGTTCAAGTGTTCTTTAACCTCTTCATTATTTCAGCAATACTAGTAATTTGCATGCAGTTTTTTGGCAGCTATTTCCTGATACAGTATGTGCAGGTCAACAACTCTTCATCTTTTTTCATATGTTTGCATTTCCCCATGGTAATGGATGTGAACAGGATTTCCATACGGCTCACCTCATTTTCATACCCCAGTGAGACAGTGTCCCGCTGAGGGTCAGAACACAGTTCTTTAGGACTACTGAACTTAGAACAGTAGAATGTTAATGCAGATGCAATATTACTTGATTTTACATGATGAATTTAGTTAATATATGAACATTTGATGAATAAAAAACCAAAGTAAAAACATTTTTTCTATTTCTACCTACAAGAACACTTAATAATTACTTGCTTCCAATACTTACTTACTTTCAATCATTTGTTTAATTGCAATTAAAGCCAAAGGAGACTATTTTGAGGAAAGTCCTGTCTCAGATTATGTTTAAGTAAAAGTCATATTTTTATGTTATTGCAGGTAGAAGTTGAAAACAAAACAGTTCATACTTAGCTTTGTTACTCAGTAAATGTGCATGTGTTAACTTAATTTGTCTCTACCTAAGGTTTTTTTTTTTTTTTTTTTTTAACCACAGGTGGCCTAATATTTTTGGCCTGTATTATGTATACTTCAGATAATTTTACACTCATTGGTAATAAAACCTGATTGACAGTCATTGGTAATGACGTTTGAAAGTCCTGAGCAGGAATAAATATTTACCTTTTTTAACCCTTTGAAGAGTGGGTTTTTGGAATGTTTAATCAGAAGTCAGTGTTCTAGAGCTCCACTGCTGTCAGTCACCAGCAGTGGTTGTTTTATCAGCATTAGGATTTTCAGTTAAGAGCATTCTAATCACATATTTGTGATCTCACATCTTAATTTGACTGTCTCTGTTCTGAAGATAGTACTGGCTTGTGTTACAGTTAGTGGCGCAGCCAAGGAACTAAACTACATTACATTACATTACAGGCATTTGGCAGACGCTCTTATCCAGAGCGACGTACAACAAAGTGTATAACCATAACCAGGAACAAGTATGACGAAACCCCTAGAGAGAAGTACCGGTCCAAGTGCAGGGAACAACCGCATAGTTCAACTTGGACCCTGAAGGTTAAACTGATTAACACTAAACAACGAGAACGGCAATAACGCAGTCTATGGAAAAAATACAAGCAGTAGTTTAAAACAGATAAACTAAGTCACCTACGAAACAGCTGCCTAGTTACAACCCTAAGCTTACAGTCATTTACAGGGGGGAAGGGAGGGATGGGGAGAGGTGCAGCCTGAAGAGGAGAGTCTTCAGTCGTCGTTTGAAATGGGTCAGTGTCTCAGCTGTTCTGACCTCCATAGGGAGGTCATTCCACCATCGTGGGGCCAGAACAGACAGGAGACGTGTTCGGGAAGTGCAGGTGCGAAGAGGGGGAGGTGCTAGGCGTCCTGAGGTAGCAGAACGGAGGGATCTGGCTGGCATGTAGGGTTTGAATATCTTGTGGAGGTATGCTGGGGCTGATCCCTTGACTGCCTGGTATGCTAGGACCAATGTTTTAAATTTGATGCAAGCTATAACAGGCAGCCAGTGGAGGGTAGTGAGCAGGGGAGTGACGTGGGAGTGTCTGGGGAGGTTGAAGACCAGACGAGCCGCAGCATTCTGAATGAGTTGCAGGGGTCTGGTGGCAGATGCCGGTAGTCCAGCCAGAAGAGAGTTGCAGTAGTCCAGGCGGGATAGAACCATTGCTTGGACCAGGAACTGGTCTTGGGCTTTTTTGGGCTTTTTTCAAAGCATTTTTGAATTTTCTTCTTGGTATCTCCTCTCCATTCCAGAATTTGTGCTGATTTGATTTTTATTCATTTCACAGAAGATAGTGCTCCACGTGGCCATTCACAAGGCTCCAAAAGAGTGCATCGAAAAGGCCCACGTAAACCAAAGAAATTGAGTAAGTCACATCCATATTACAAAAGTAATTGACAATTACTGTTCACATTTTATTGTAGAATGGGAGAATTGGTAATACAACCGAGCTCGATAACTGTTCAATTGCGGCCCTAGGATTTTTGTTTCCCTCACAAGCAATCTTTGGCCCTCTGCGTTGGGGCTTGATTGATAAAAGTCTTTTAACGGGCAGGTTTACTTCAATTCAACTATTCTTGGACCTCTTCATTACTTCAGAAATACTAGTAATTGGTATATGCAGTTTTTGCCAGCTATTTCCTGATATAGTATGTGCAGGTCAACAACTGTTTGTCTTTTTTATGTTTGCCTTTCCTGATGGTAATGGATGTGAACTGGATTTCCATACGACTCGCCTCATTTCCATACCCCAGTGAACGAGGATCTCTTGGAAGGTCAGAACACAGTTCCTTAGGACTACTGAACTTAGAAAAGTAGAATGTCAATGCAGATGCAATTTTACTTGATATTACATGAAGGATTTAGTTAATATACGAACATTTGTTGAAAAACAATCCAAAGTAAAAACTTTTTTTTCTATTTCTACCTACAAAAACACTTAATTACTTGCTTCCAATACGTACTTACTTCCAATAATTTCTTTAATTGCAAGTAAAGCCAAAGGAGACTATTTTGAGGAAAGTCATGTCTCCAATTATGTTTAAGTAAAAGTCATATTTTTATGTTATTGCAGGTAGAAGTTGAAAACAAAACAGTTCATACTTAGCTTTGTTACTCAGTAAATGCGCATGTGTTAACTTAATTTGTCTCTACCTAAGGTTTCATTTATTTATTTATTTTTTAACCACAGGTAGCCCAATATTTTTGGCCTGTATTATATATACTTCAGATAATTTGACACTGATTGGTAATGAAGATTGAAAACCCTGAGCAGGAATACATATTTACCTTTTTTAACCCTTTGAAGAGAGGGTTTTCTGGAATGTTTCATCAGAAGTCAGTGTTCTAGAGCTCCACTGCTTTCAGTCAACAGCAGTGGTTGTTTTATCAGCATTAGGATTTTCAGTTAAGAGCATTCTAATCACATATTTGAGATCTCACATCTTAATTTGACTGTCTCTGTTCTGAAGATAGTAGTGGCTTGTGTTACAGTTAGTGGCGCAGCCAAGGAACTAGACTAGACTGGGCTTTATTCAAAGCATTTTTGAATTCTCTTATTGGTTTCTCCTGGGGTTGATTGATAGAAGTCTTCAAACGGCAGGTTTACTTCAATTCAAGTGTTATTAAACCTCCTCATTACTTCATAAATACTAGTAATTGGTATATGCAGTCTTTGTCAGCTATTTCCTGATATAGTATGTGCAGGTCATCAACCATTTGTCTTTTTTATATGTTTGCCTTTCCCCATGGTAATGCATGTGAACTGGATTTACAGACGACTCATCTGATTTTCATACCCCAGTGAATGAGGATCCCTTGGAAGGTCAGAACGCAGTTGCTTAGGACTACTGAACTTAGAACAGTAGAATGTTAATGCAGATGCAATTTTACTTGATTTTATATGATGAATTTAGTTAATATATGAACATTTGTTGAATAACAAACCAAAGTAAAAACTTTTTTTCTATTTCTACCTACAAAAACACTTAATTATTATTTGCTTCCAATACTTACTTACTTCCAATCATTTGTTTAATTGCAATTAAAGCCAAAGGAGACTATTTTGAGGAAAGTCCTGTCTCAGATTATGTTTAAGTAAAAGTCATATTTTTATGTTATTGCAGGTAGAAGTTGAAAACAAAACAGTTCATATTTAGCTTTGTTACTGAGTAAATGCGCATGTGTTAACTTAATTTGTCTCTACCTAAGGTTTTTTTTATTTATTTATTTTTTAACCACAGGTAGCCCAATATTTTTGGCCTGTATTATATATATTTCAGATAATTTGACACTCATTGGTGATGAAGCTTGAAAGCCCTGAGCAGGAATAAATATTTACCTTTTTTAACCCTTTGAAGAGAGGGTTTTCTGGAATGTTTCATCAGAAGTCAGTGTTCTAGAGCTCCACTGCTTTCAGTCAACAGCAGTGGTTGTTTTTTCAGCATTAGGATTTTCAGTTAAGAGCATTCTAATCACATATTTGTGATCTCACATCTTAATTTGACTGTCTCTGTTCTGAAGATAGTAGTGGCTTGTGTTACAGTTAGTGGCGCAGCCAAGGAACTAGACTAGACTGGGCTTTTTTCAAAGCATTTTTGAATTCTCTTCTTGGTTTCTCCTGGACTTGATTGATAGAAGTCTTCAAACGGCAGGTTTACTTCAATTCAAGTGTTATTAAACCTCCTCATTACTTCATAAATACTAGTAATTGTTATATGCAGTTTTTGCCAGCTATTTCCTGATACAGTATGTGCAGGTCAACAACTGTTTGTCTTTTTTATATGTTTGCCTTTCCCCATGGTAATGGATGTGAACTGGATTTCCATACGACTCGCCTCATTTCCATACCCCAGGGGACCTGGAGTCCTTTGAAGGTCAGAATGCAATTCCTTAGGACTACTGAATTTAGAACAATATAATGCTAATTCAGATGCAATTCTACTTGATTTTACATGATGAATTTAGGTAATATATGAACATTTGTTGAATAAAAACCAAAGTAAAAACTTTTTTTTTCTATTTCTACCTACGAAAAGACTTCATAATTACTTGCTTCCAATATTTACTTACTTCCAATAATTTGTTTAATTGTAATTAAAGCCAAAGGAGACTATTTTGAGGAAAGTCATGTCTCAGATTATGTTTAAGTAAAGGTCATCTTTTTGTGTTATTGCAGGTAGAAGTTGAAAAGAAAAAAGTTTATACTTTGCTTCGTTACTCGGTAAATGCGTATGTGTTAACTTAATTTGTCTCTACCTAAGGTTTTTTTTTTTTAACCACAGGTGGCCTAATATTTTTGGCCTGTATTATATATACTTCAGATAATTTGACACTCATTGGTAATGAAGCTTGACTGACAGTCATTGGTAATGACGTTTGAAAGCCCTGAGCAGGAATAAATATTTACCTTTTTTAACCCTTTGAAGAGTGGGTTTTCTGGAATGTTTCATCAAAAGTCAGTGTTCTAGAGCTCCACTGCTTTCAGTCACCAGCAGTGGTTGTTTTTTCAGCATTAGGATTTTCAGTTAAGAGCATTCTAATCACATATTTGTGATCTCACATCTTAATTTGACTGTCTCTGTTCTGAAGAAAGTAGTGGCTTGTGTTACAGTTAGTGGCGCAGCCAAGGAACTAGACTAGACTGGGCTTTATTCAAAGCATTTTTGAATTCTCTTCTTGGTATCTCCTCTCCATTCGAGAATTTGTGCTGATTTGATTTTTATTTATTTCACAGAAGGCTATGCTTCAGGTGGCCATTCACAAGGCTCCAAATGAGTGCCTGCAAAAGGCCCATGTAAATGAAAGAAGTGGAGTAAGTCACATCCATTTTACAAAAGTTATTGATAATTACTACATTTTATTGTAGAATGGGAGAATTGGTAATGCAACCAATCTCTATAACTGTTCAGTTGTGGCCCTAGGATTTTTGTTTCCCTCACAAGCAATCTTTGGCCCTCTGCATTGGGGCTTAATTGATAGAAGTCTTCTAACGGGCAGGTTTACTTCAATTCAAGTGTTCTTAAACCTCTTCATTACTTCAGGAATACCGGACTCCTTGGAAGGTCAGAACGCAGTTCCTTAGGACTCAGAAGAACTGAGAGGAACAGAATGTTAATGCAGATTTAATATTGAATGATTTTATTTCATAAGAATGTTTACTTGTGCCAATTTACTTGTTTTTGTTGGAGCAAATTTATGACAGAATATTGTTTTCCAATAAAATATAACTCCTTACCTAGGTTTTTTTTAAACGGTCATTTTTCCTAATTTCTATCAAGAGTGCCCTTTAGGACACTCCTAAAATGTTTAATACAGAAATATTTACAGTGTTGAGGAGTAATTTAACAGTTAAAAATTTGCACTTAAACTAGTTGCTTATTTACATTTTGCAGAAGTTCGCTAGTAGTTCAACTACATACAAATTTGTGTAGCCTATTAGCTGTAGTAGTTTATTTTTTTTATCATTTTGAGGTGTAATTAACAGCAGGAACTACCAGCTACTTTTGGCATTAAAACATTAAAAAAAAAAAATTTTTATAATCCCTTTGACCATATACCGCCTCCTCTCTCTCATTTCTTTCCCTCTAAGCCTGACTGGTGAAAATTACTTTGCTCCACTTCAGATGCCGACTGCCAATTGCCACACAATGCTAGTTACACCCACAGTGTTAAAGTGTATAGTGAGTCTCCCCAAGGGCAAACTGAAGGCATTGCTCATATGTGCATCATGTTAGGGAAATAAGATTATGATGATTTTTTGATAGTTTTTACACAAAGAGGTTTCAACAATGCTTTTGGAGTAGTCGTAGTTTTGCAGGACACATTTATTTTTTAGGGTAGCTTTTCTTTGGTTCAAGTACAAGGTAATTGGGAGTTTGTACAATACTATGTAACGTGAATTTTTTTCATTTATTTTGGTTGTTTATGAATACATTTGAATGCATTGTTTCGTTAATTCAATCATTCATTCATTACTTTTGTAAGACTGCAGCACCTCCTAAATGCTTATTCATCTAGTAATGACCCTTTATCTATGCAGCGAGGTCCTACTGAGATCAGTTCCCAAAATTGTTTTTGGGATTTACATATTGTTTCATAGGATGTGCTGTATTATTTCATGAACCTCAAAAGGAGAAGGTGTTCTGCATGTCATCTGAAATCACTGATTTTAAATGCTGTCTGGGGCCTGAGGGTTATTGTATTTTATTGAATAAACTTTTCTATTATTTCTTGAATTTTACCATTCTTTATCAGTCACTTACACATTGATTTTCACAATAAGAATCCCTGATCCCTGTTAAAATGCACAGACCAATTTGAGCCATAAAATTTAATTTTACAGACATTACTGCCAACTGCATGCATCCACATCTGTAGCTACTGTCTGTCTCTGGCTTCCACCAAATGTCCATCCCGTATTGCAAGGATGTGAAAATGTGTTTGTGATTTGACTAACTAAACAGGCTATTTGCATTTAATTTGAATTCAGATAATCTTCTTGTGTCTTTTAAATAATACCAATCAGGGGAATTTGTTTCAAAACACTGATGAAAGGCCAGTGGTATCACACACTTCAGAAATGGCCACTAGATGACAGTAGATAGCAGTCATGTACAAGATCAAAAATCCCTCTTGTTTGAAGAATGCACAGTAGACTCATGGATGGATTGGCCTTTTATCACATTTACAACAGAATGCCAATTTTACACAATTTTATGTTCCCATAGTGTCCCATAGCGTTTACCCAAGTCCTCCCACCTTTTCCTTATGCCTCCTTCCTGTACAGAGGTTCTCTCTCTCTGTCTCTTTCTCTCTCTCTCTCTCTCACACACACACTCTCACTCTCTCACACTACCTCACTCACTCACTCACATACAGATTGACACAGATTAGAGAGAGCTCTACATAGCACGATATAAGCAAACCTTCTGTTCCCCTCTGCCTCTCACTTCAGCCTCTCTCCTTAGTGTCTTTTTTTCCCAGCATGCCACGCTCCCCTTCCTCAGACTCATCCTCTACTCTGAAAGCTTCGTTCAGCACCTCATGCCTCAGGGTCTCCTTCCCACAGATCTCTGTTTTCAGTAAGGTTCATCGTTTGCCAATTCGCCAAAACTAGATTGTCAGATAGTGAAGCGTGATTCATCACTCCAGAGATCACGTTTCCACTGCTCCAGAGTGGCGATTGTGCTTCACACAACTTCAGCCTAGTTAGGCTTAGGCTTATGTACGGCTGCTCAACCATGGAAACCCATTTCATAAAGCTCTTGACGAACAGTGCTGACGTTGTTTCCAGAGGTAATTTGGAACTTTGTAGTGAGTTTTGCAACCGAGGAAAGACGATTTTTACACGCTACACGCTTCAGCACTTGCCAGTCTCGTTCTGTGAGCTTGTGTGACCTATCGCTTTGTGACTGATCTGTTGTTGCTCCTATACGTTTCCACTTCACAATAGCAGCACTTACAGCTGACTGGAGCAGCTCTAGCAGGGCAGAAATTTGATGAACTGACTTGTTGGAAAGGTGGTGTCCTATGACAGTGCGACCTTGAACGTTAATGAGCTCTTCTGTACGACCTGTTCTACTGCAAATGTTTGTCAATGGAGATTGCAAGGCTGTATGTTTGATCAGATGCACCTGTTAGCAATGGGTGTGGCGCATGTCCACCTCTTCACCCCCCCAAAAAAAATAAAAAATTTAAATAATTTTAAATGAAAAAGATTCTGACATCTTGACATGTCATCCTTCAATGCAAAGCTGAGTTTCCACCCACCTTCTGAAATCTGGTACGACAATCCCGTTGATTCTGGGACACGCACAATAATTACTTTCACTTCATCACAACTGAAACCGGACTGTATGCTTAATGTCATGCACTTGTTAGCAATGGGCGGACTTGAAACTAAAAAGACAACATGTATGTCACTTGTGTGTTCTGTTAAAATTCAAAATAAAAATGTCTTTTTCAAGATTTCCGAGTAGCATGTAAATTTTGTATTTCAGCCATATCATAAATATCACCATTTTTAAAATATTTGCTGGTCTGTAGAATGACTAAATTTTGTGGAAACACACTTAAGCCCTTAGGAAATCTATAACGATACTGTTTGCTTCACCTGTGATAAACATATAAATCCCACAGATGCACTTCTTCACACCAATTTGAAGCTGACTAGCAAACATACCAAAGACAAAGGAGTTCTCTCAAAAATTAAGAGAAGAAATTATTTCACTGCATAAAAAAGGCAATGGATACAAAAAGATCTCCAAAATATTGAAAGTTCAAAGAGACACAATTGGCAGCATCATAAAGAAGTTTAATCGTGATGCCTCCTCTTCATTTTAAATGGAAGGTGATCCTGACATTTGATATCATCCTTCTGCACAAAGTAGAGTGTCCACCCACCTTCTGAAATCCGTTATGACTACCAGGTTCACTCTGGGACAGAAACAATAATTACTTTCACTTCATCACAATTGATACCAGAGGTGCGTATATAAATGCTCAAATGCAGTCTGGAGAGCAAACCAAGAAGCAGCACAGGAGAGATCCATCACCCAGCAGGTCAGTACAGAAAATAATCAAATCAATGTTGTTCTGACACTTATTTTTTGGCGGCGATTTATCTTCAATCTATTTTAGATTTGAAAGCGGTGTTAGTTTGCACTGCGATTTCTAACAAGGAACTAGCGTAGGCATTTCAGATTCAGTGATCACTGAACTACATTACATGCACAGTACAAACAGAACAGATGTAAATATTGGTAAATGTGCTAGAAACATTAATAAATTTGGCAGAATTTTGCCACAGGTTGATACTGAAACTCTTTTCAACTAACTGGTAAGAGTAAATTTTTTATTCTACCAAAGAAATCATTTCTTGGATCAACATGTGCCGAAGACAGCACATATTTCTACCGTTCTTAAGTCACTGCTTTGGTTACAAGTTAGTTTTATAACAGGTTTAAAAGTTTATTGTTTTTTTTTTAAACGTGACCTTAAAGTTCTTAATGGATCGCCATTTGAACACATATTGTACACTGTAAAAAATAAATAAAAGTGTAGACAATAGGAACACTAAGCCATTACATCACTTCACAATAATTTAGCAGAAACTCTTATCCAGAGCATCGCACAGAAGTGAAGAACATTTTTTACTGCATCGGCAGCCGATCATAACTATTTATTACTCAGAAACTGCCAGTACGGACTTGTCCTCTTCGGTGTGTACATTCAGTTTAGACAAAAAAAAGAATACAGAACTACAGGACAGCCATAATTTTTTCCAAAAAGAACAAAAAATTGAGACAGGTATATGAATATGCAAGGACATTTTTAGATCAGCCAATTACATTTTCTCTTCAACACAAAAACAACAACAAAAAAAAAAAATTCCAGTGAATGCAATCCTGACAACTGAAAAAACCCCCACTTGCAGTTCCTCACAAATAAAACTGGACTGTTGTTTAAAAGGGAAAAGTTTGGAAAGCAAGTTCCGTCTTTTATTGTATTATTGGCCAAACACAACTTTGAGATCTTCTCAAAGTAAAGTTTTGTGTGTTCCAGTGGTCAATTCTGTACAACCTGGATAAGTGTATTTTTATTTATACACACAAACTGTGTGTGCATGTGTGTGCGTGGTGCGTGTGTGTGTATGTGTGTGTGTGTGTGTGCGTGCGTGTGCGTGTGTGCATGTGTGTGCACATCAGACCTTGATCAAATATGTATTTGTTTTGGATTCTTTTAATACTTTGAATACTTTTCTACGCTTTACTGATCTTTTCTGGTGTATAGGAATCAATGTAATACTCTCGGAAACTGCATACCCCACCTTATGGTCATACTGGCAGGCTCATTTACACCAGGCAAGATCAACAGAGCACAGAAAAGTATTTGAATCCGAAGCAAACACGTATTTGTCCCAGGTCTGGTGCACATACGAGTGTGTGCGTGTGTGTATATGTGTGCGTGTGTGTGTGTGTGTGTGTGTGTGCGTGTGTGTATATGTGTATATGTGTGTATGTGTGTGTGTGTGTGTATGTGTGTCTGTGTGTGTGCGTGTGTGTATGTGTGTGTGTGTGTGTGTGTATATATATATATATTTTTTTTTTTTACTTCACATTAAATTACATTAGAATAATCACAAAGTATCACCAATAAGGCACACAGGTCCATTGAAAATTAATATGTGTAATGTTAATGTAACATAATTATTAAGGGTAATGTTAACCTCACAAACAACGATTTGTGTAGTTACAATAAGGTACAGTTATATAATCTTACACAGCCATACATATAACATTATCCAAAAGGAAATCTATTCTTTAACATCCAGTTATTTGATTCTGATGTATTTTAATAATTGTATTTAATTGTTTTGTACACTGAACATTTTCTTTCTTTTCTGTTTTCACTGTGAATTTCTCTATGTATGAAACCTAAAGTTCATGTATTTATTTTTATGATGATGATGATGATGATGATGATGATGATGATGATTATGATGATGATGATGATTATTATTATTATTATTATTGATGTTGTTGCTCACTTATTAAGCTGGAGACCATTTCTGCAGTGTTGCCACTCACTAATTTGGTTGCAGGTGTGAACACAAACAGCTAAACTGGAACTACTGAGATGGATAAGAGAAAATATTCTAGTGAGTACTGTCATTTGCCCAAATTCACTTCAGTGCTATGTAAATGTGCTTAAACTAAAGCATAAATACATTTGTGGGGGACTTAACATATTTATGTTGTCTTGTAGAGGTCTGCCATTTATGAGATCAGTATAGGACTGTTGTGAGTAATTTATTAACGTAAGATTTTTCTATTTTTCTAGACTCTGTAGCATTGTAGAAGCAAGAAACCCACTGATAACAGAAACCCTTCTGTTTTAACTCAGATATAAATTGAACTGTCAACACTTGACTGTTATGTATTTGTTCATACCTGATGAGTGCTGACACTGTTACAGACAATGTAATGAGATAAATGAAAATCACGTATTTCAGCGTACGCCATCAACTGTCTGTGACTGGATCCATATTTATTAAACCATATATATATATAATATATATATATATATATATATATATATATATACACATATATATATGTGTGTGTGTGTGTGTGTACATGCACACACACGTACACAGCACAGTCCAAAAGTGTAAGGCCACCTGTAGTTTTATTTTTATTTTTTTAACATTAGGTGGACAAGAATTCAATTAACATATGCACATTTATTGAATTACAAACCATATAACAAACATTTGTTTGCCACAAGGGACTAGACTGAACTTGACAAGACTGGGCTTTTTTCAAGAGCTCTTTGCATTCCCTTCTTGGTTTCTCCACTCCATTCCAGAATTTGTGCTGATTACATTTGTATTTATTTTACAGAAAACAGTGCCTCAAGGGGCCATTTTCAACGTGCAAAAGGCCCATATGAACAACAAAGGGGTAGGTCACATCCATATTATAAAAGTAATTGACAATAACAGTTGACATTTAATTGTAGAATGGCAGACTTGGTGATGCAGCCAAGTTCTATAACTGTTCAACTGTTGCCATTGGTTTTTAGTTTCCCTAACAATCTTTGGCCCTCTGCGTGGGGGCTTGATTGATAGAAGTCTTCTAACAAGCAGGTGTACCACCGTTCAAGTGTTCTTTAACCTCTTCATTATTTCAGCAATACTAGTAATTTGCATGCAGTTTTTTGGCAGCTATTTCCTGATACAGTATGTGCAGGTCAACAGCTCTTTGTCTGTTTGCATTTCCCCATGGTAATGGATGTGAACTGGATTTCCATACGGCTCACCTCATTTTCATACCCCAGTGAAACAGGATCCCTTGGAAGGTCAGAATGCAATTCCTTAGGACTCAGAATAACTTAGAACAGTACATTGTTAATGCAGATTTAATTTAGTAAAATTTCATTTCATAAGAATGTTTAATTGTGCCAATTTACCGGTTTTTGTTGGAGCAAATTTATGACAGAATATTGTTTTCCAATAAAATATAACTGCTTACCTGGGTTTACTTTAAATAGCCATTTTTGCTAATCTTTATCAAGAGTGCCCTTTGGGACACTCCTAAATATATTGAACACAAAAACATTTGTTTGAAGGGGGCAGCACCTTCAGTGGCCCCCATTCATACAGCAGGTCTGCCAGGAGTCGTCCCCATGAGAATGATACTAAAGATAAGACCCTTCAGCCAGATGGTAAGTATTTGCTATTATTTGCTTCTGATACCACGATCTACCACAAGAGGTATGACAGAATTTATTTGTGGTTAGGCACAGTCATTTACTGTCAAGCACCAGTGTGCACCACCGTTTGCCGCATGGAGAGAAAGAGAGAGAGCGCACCCACACCAACACAGAATCAAATAAATAAAACCCCCATGGGTTCTGGGAAATACAACAAACTACAGCAACAAAAACAATAAAAAGCAAAACTAAGCAACAGCTTTTCAGCTCTCCACTCATAACTGGCCAGCTTTTCAGCTGCTGTTTCTTTTCTTTTTGTTCTTGGACAGACAAAACTAAAAACAAACTCACTCTCTCGATGTGTGCTCTCCCAGTCTTGGCCTCAAACTCTGGAGTGGAACACACCTTTAAGTACCTGGGCTGATTGGTTAATGCAACTCAGGTGCTTGTGCTCTCTCCACCAGTCGTCATTGCCGAGTCCAATCAATAGTATGTAGACTGAATTCTACATACTTGTATGCAAATTTAGCGCCACTAGAAGCTTCCTGGTGTAGTAGAATAGATTTCCAGAAGAGTGACTGATTGCTTCTTTACAATAGCATCTTTAAGATAAGATAAGATAAGATAAGATATACATTATTGAACCCTGTGGGGTAATTTGTCCTCTGCATTTGACCCATACTAGTTACTTTAGGAGCAGTGGGCAGCCACAGTGCAGCGCCCGGGGACCAACTCCAGTTCTGAGGCCAGTGCCTTGGTCAAGGGCAACTGCAGGAGCGCACCTAACATGCATGTCTTTTTTCTTTGCAAACACAAGCTAAAATGTTGTAATTACATTTTTTCAGTTTCAGGTGGGCCTTCAAAAGAACGCCACAATGCAAGCCCTCTAGTCCGGATGATCGTGACAGACCTGCAGCCCTTGTCTATAATTGAGGGCACTGGATTTCGGGAGTTTATGAGAGCACTGAATCCTAGCCATAGTATTCCAAAAGGAATATCTACTTTACGTTCAGAACTCCTACAGCTGTATGAATCAGTAAAAAAAGAGGTGAAAGCATCCCTCTACTCTGTGCACGATGTTGTCCTGACATCAGCGACATGGACAAGAGGAACAAAGTCCTATCAGACAGTGAGCTGCCATTTCATCAGCCACAACTGGGAGCTGAAATCCTACGTGCTGGAAACAAAAGTCTTAACTGATAGAAATACAGGGATTGAAATTGTCAACCAACTGCAGACAATTTCAAAAGAGTGGGAAATTACAGAAAAGGTCCATGCTGTGGTTATGAATGGGCCTAATGTATTACGGGCTAGGTCAGGTTGGACATACTTTCCATGTTTTGCACATACTTTGGACCTTGTGTTCAAGGATGTGTTGAAGGGCGACCCGGCCTATGAAGCACTTCTGGAGAAGTGTCGACAAGTCGTGCAGTTTCTCCACTGCAATGCCACAGGCAAGCTAAAGGATTCACTGCCTCCGTATGAGCTAATGCTATCCGAGGAAACCAGGTGGAATTCTACATTCTACATGCTGGAGAAGCTCTCGCAGCAACACAATGCTATCAACAATATGCTCTCCCACAGTGGTGAGAAATCTCTCCGTCTAAATGATCATGAATTGTCAAAAATTCGCAACATTGTGTCTGCTCTTCAACTTTTCGAAGAAGCGGTAAATGATATGTCACAACAGAAGTACGTCTCCGTTTCCTGGATTATTCCTGTGGCGAAACTCCTAAAGGAAACACTGGGAATGCTGGCACGGAATGGGAACAAAGTAGCCGAACAGCTGGCAGAAAATTTTGCAAAACGAGTTACAGATATAGAAGATAACTATAAACTGGCAGCTAGCACAGCTTTGGATGCAAGATTTAAAGTCACCCTTCAGTCTGCTGATGGTAGTACAGACCAGAATAAAATAAAACTATTGCTCAATGAAATACTCAATCCCGGCAAGGCAGGCCAATCAGCACGCGCTAATCTCGTCTCTCCAAGCAATTGCCCTGTTAGATTGTGGAAACTGCCTGAGTGTGAAGAAGAATTACGCAGATACGCCACCAAAAAGAAAATTCCAAGGGAAGGGAACCCACTGTCCTGGTGGAAGGTCAACGGTGAGGAATTCCCAATTCTCCAGAGAGCGGCTGGCAGGTACCTTGGGATCGTCTCCACGTGCGCCCCCACCGTGCGAGCTTTCTCCAGGGCTGGCGAGGTCTACAGTCTTCAGCGGCTTCGCCTAGAGCTGGAGACCATCAGCGTGATGCTGTTCCTTAACGGAAACTATATTTTCTCCAAAAGCAATTGATTAGATCATAGATGTATTTGTAAAATGTATTTCCCATTATGGAATCCACGCAACCCTAGTCACTAAGCTCTGCAAATCCATTTTATTTCAAGTGATGTGAGAGTCAGACAGGCCAAGGCACACCTATTGCATCATCGGATTTAATTGATGACCAAGTGATTTACATGATTGTCTCATTTTAGCAAAGATTTTGTGTTTTTAATTTTCGTAGTTTTACAGGATACTTGTATCTTTAGTGTATCTTTGCCGTGGTTCAGATACTTCCAGTGTGAAGTAACTGGTAGTTTGTACAATACAATATATCCTGCATTTAAAAATGTATTATGGTTAATTGTTCATGGAAAAAAGATCTGAATGCATTGTTTCATTAATTAAATCATACATTAATTCATGTTTTTAATTCATTAATTATTGCTTCCATTCTAGTCTCACAGAATATTTGTCGTAACTTAATAGATTTTTTTCATTTTCATCTGGTTGTGAGTTATACATGTTGATAAAGGTTGATACAGTTTGCTCTGCCTATCAACAAATTCGGCGATTTAATTGATAATTTATATCTTTGATAACAATTACCAAATTAAAACAAATAAATATATTTTACTTGTTGAGTAAGTGAGGTGTTGATGCACTTGTGTTCAGAATGGCGGACATCAAACAAGGGTGTTAACGTTTACAATGCCTGGGTTTGGAAAATTAAACATACTTCAATTAATCCTCACCTTGCTCACAAGATTATTTTCATTTCATTTGAATTTGGATAAACTTCTCATGTCTTTTAAATACCGCCAATCGGGAATTTTTTTCAAAATGATGAAAGGCCAGTGGTATCACATACTTCAGAAATGGCCACTAGATGGAAGTAGATAGCAGTGGATTGGCCTTTTATCACATTTTCCACAGGATCCTTTGATTTGTACTGATATTGTAATCTGGAGTATCTAGAGGTACAATCTCCAAATGGATAGTCATAGTTATGCGAAACACAATTTTTATGTTCCCATAGTGTTTACCCAAGTTCTCCCACCTTATCCCTATGCCTCGTTCCTGTACAGAGGTTCACACTCCAAGATTTCTTTTCCACAATGGGCTTGACACAGTTGCTCTTTTATAATGAAAGAAAATGTTTAGTAAAAGAACTAACAGAGCAACCATCCTTTTGTAGTTTTGACCTTATTCAGACATGTAGGGAGCTGAGAGGCTTACCACAGCTGCTCAGAGGCTTACCACAACCCCTGTCTGCATGGGGAATGTGGGGGGGGGGGGGGGGGGGGGGGGGGGGGTTTACAGCTCATAAATTGGTCCTCTGTGGACTGTGCCACATCACACTCCTCACTTTGTTGTGCTTTATTAACCACGAAACAAGATAGAACATGAAGTTAAGCCTAAATTTATCATTCAAATCAAACCCGACTGCATTTTAAGCTCCTAGAGACGTTCACTCTACCCAGCAAGGCCGGTCAGATGAACGCACTTGAACTTGAACAGCAGGTGCACTGCATTAACTGAGCTGCACTATGAACAGGCTGTCAGAAGAGGATGCCGCACTCTGAAATTCACAAAAAAGCCCCTGTTGGGGGGTGGCTCATTGTGCCCCCAACACGGGAGGTGCTCAACGAGGGCCATGTCTGCTTCTGGTTTCCATGCCAACCTTCTGGCCTTAATCACTTAATTAGCCCCAACATTTACGCCGTCTGACATTTCAGCTGCATTTCCTGAGAAGCGCATGAATGCTGGCTGAAGACCGTCCTCGTGTCCCTATCCGAAAGGTTCTACTGTGGCGTAATCTACGAGTGAACCAGCGTCCTGTACCCACCGCCCACTCCCGTCCTGCCGTAACTCTCACCTCCACGCACCGCGTCGGTGCCTCGTATCCCTTCCTCGTAAGTCCACCGGTGACGTTTTTAGTGAGGAAGCAGAGATGATTGGCTGGGTTCCCTGCCAAAAATAATAAAATAAAATTAACCCAGCAGGCCGGCGGGACCCCGGGGACCCTGCATGCGCCGCGGGGCCTTATTCATTGGACCGGCGGTCTGCCGTATTCAGCGGGATTTTAAATGGCGCACGTTTTTCTCCCACCGGCTTCCGTTTGGCGCGGGCAGTTAGACAGGCGGCTCGTCGCCGGATCCTAACAGCCGTGCCGCTGGCCACAGGTCGCTGAGGGACAGGGCGGGCTCCAACTGAAGATGCAGAGTCCAGAGGGTGAATGTCCTCCCCGGTATTTCGTTCCAACCGCCCGGATTTGTTGATCAGCACAATTTTTTTCAGGCAAGAGTTAGAAGTGAAATCAGCTGGCTGAGTTTGTGGGAGGAAGAAACGCACACTTTCTGAGCCCCTGGACTCTGGTCTTGCAGGTTTAGATTTCAAGACAGAAACCTAAACCCAAAGTATGCCTGTTAGATCAGAGCCTCACACAGCCCTCAGCACCGGCCTTCATCCCAGACATGATTGTGATTCCTGAAGCGCAACGAGCTGCTGATTGTTTCTTTTTTAATTAGACAGTTTAAATGTCGAGTGAGGGATGATTTTGCACCCTTAATCCTGTGTTGCAAATAACCGATATCGCTCATTCATTTAATCAGCCAGAGCAGTTCTCCGACAGCTACTGCTTTCAATTTGGCTAATGTGCAGTGGAAAGCTTTTTTATTTTTTTATTTTTATTTTTTTAAAAAGGTCACATTTTTAACCAATCAACTGATAGATCAACAACTGATAAATTAATGAAGATATGCTGGCATACTGCTTACTGAATAAAGAACATACAAGAATGAATCTGCTATGGCTTCAACACACATGTAGACTGAGTAAGAACTACTCCCCCTAGAGGCCACTCTTGGTAGCTTGCATCAGTCACAGAGTCATGAATTACATGTTCAAGATCGACTGAACTTTGGTCAACTGAAATTAATTTGTCAAGATAAAGATTTTGCAGATTGTTTCAACCAAAATGTACAAACTAACTGACGCCCAGTTCAGTTCAAATTCAGAAGAGGGATGAGGGACTTTAAAAAGTATCACATACCTAGAGCAAAGGCGATAATTATTTAAATTTTATAATAACCAGACAGCTGAAGTAAGAAAGAAATAGACCCATTATTGCTTAATAGATGAATATATAGCAGTGGACTGATCCATGCAGGTGTAAAGAAGTCAACCCAGATCGTTCACATAAGAGACAGTGATGGGTTAATGATTTAGCACATTAAGCACAATTAAGCGCTAAGCTCTATGATAAACTGTATCCAAGGCACATAAATTTAGTTCTACATAGTGGAATATCAGATTGCCTGTAGCAACAAGGGCTAAGGCAGCAACAGCAGAACTGTGTGCTAGTAAGGGGGACCTGGCTAATAACACTGAGACTTCAATTCCCATGATTCAATTCCCAGGTATGGCTCTGTCATTGCACACTTGAATTACTTCAGTAAACATCCAGCTGTATTAAATGGATGGTATGAAAAAAAACAAAAAACAATAAGTTGTGTAAGTTGCTCTGGTTAAGAGCATCTGATAAATGCCTGAGTGTAAGAAGCAATGTAATCTGTGCACTGTTTTGAAATGAAGTCTGGGTGCCCCCCGGTGGAGCAGCGTGGAACTGCACAAGGTTCAAACGTGTCGGAAACCACCGCCTCGCTGCCGCTACACCCACCACAGCATCCAGCCCGCTGCACACATGAGCGGGATTCTGAGGGGGAGGTCAAGAGGGCGGCGGTCAACATCTCCTTCTAAGGAGGTGGCGGTCACTAGCACAGCTATATACGCTGTGAATGGAGCGTGTACTGCTGCGACTTCTCAGAGAGAGAGAGAGAGAGAGAGAGAGAGAGAGATAGAGGGAGAGAGAGGGGGAAACCCGAGAGAGGGGAAAACAGAGAGGGAGAGAGGGGCAGACAGATAGAGGGAGAGAGGGGCAGGCAGAGAATGGGAGAGGGAGACCAAGCGGGAGGGAGACTGAGAAGAGGAGAAAGGGGGAGACAGAGAGGAAGAGGGAGAGAGACATATGGAGCACAGATGTAGAGCTCTGTGCAGCCAAAACACAAGTCTTTTAAACAAGCACTGCCACAGAATTCTAGCTATTCTCCTCTTTCCATCTCTTCCCATCTTCTCCCTCTTGCTTTCTTTTTCTCTCTTCCTCCATCCCAGTCTTTTTCCTCACTTTCTCTCTCACAGCCAAGTAACTTAAAAGCGTGGCGTTCTAGAGTACTGCTGCAGCAACAGTGAGCCATTTCCCTCTGGCGAAGCGGTGAGTATATTGTGGTGTTTTATGGGAGTTGTAGGCAGGACGAGGCAAGCCAAGCACTCCTTCGGATGGCTGCCTCTGAGGAAAAAACAGCTAAATCCCAATCACTGCCCAACAGGACCACGCTTAGCCTGTCCGCTGCGTACACAAGCCAGACGGCCCTGAGGCGGGCAATAGCGTCGCTAACCGGCTCCACTTCTGCTCAGAACAAGAAAATGGCATCGATGTTTAGTGCTGTGCGGGGGGGGGATATTGGGCAAAAAGTTGAATTCCAGCAGGACAGACTTTTTGGAAGAATTGTGGAGGCACTGAATCGACGCTGAGAAAAAAAGAAGAGTGTAAAAACAGGATGAAGAAGGATGGGAAAGGGGGGAAGAGGTGGGTGGAGGTGTGAAGGGGTGGGTTAGAGCGCACCCCAGCTCCAGGCCAGCGCTCCAGAGGCTGTCAGTGCCAGGCAAGCAGGCCAGGTTAGGGGGTCTGTGAGCTGGCTACAGAACGCAGAGTCCAGGCTTTTGGTGGGAGGGGGGCATGTTTCCCCACTCTGCACCCCGTCCTCCGGCAGACTGCATTATGTGACAGCGGTATGGGTCACAGTGGGGCCCCTCTCTCGGGCCCCGCGGGCTCCATTGTCCCGGCTCGGCCCGGCCCTCGTGAACGCTCGCGGCATTTCGTTAGTGCTCATCTGTCCTGGCAGCACAAAGCGAAAACGAATTCTGCCCCCCTCCCCTCCCCTCCCCTCCCCTTTGCTCCTCTCTCCTCAGGACCCCTCTCACCACACTCAGAGCCACCTGCTGAGCCCAAAATACAGCTGCTGTTCGTGACTGGGACGTTAGCCCCTGTCCTGTCAGGTTAAAACACTGATATATAAACACAACAGACCTACAATAGGAGAAAATAACTGATGCGATGTAGACAACAGACACGGTTACAGGTGTGAAAGGAAACTGTGTAAAACTGATATACGGATGGACGGATGTATGTATCGATGGAGGGATTTTAGCTTCCCCTCCACAGGGCTCAGGGGGGCACAGAGAGTTTGAGCATGCTCCTGTCTTCTGTTTATGGGAATACACGGCTGTCAATCCAGCTCTGCTGAACCCTCCCTGCCTCCCTGCCTCCTCCCCCTCCCCCTGCTTCTCACTTCAAATACTGTCACTCTCACAGTATCACCCACACCCCACCCGCCCCTTTTCCCCAACAGGCAACTGCCTGAACATCGCTCCCATTGTCTCCTGGGTCAAAACTCCTTGTTTCCCCTCTCCACAATATGCACTCTTCTCCCAAGCAAACGCAACACAAACTGTTCTGGGCAGTTCCCTCCCCGGCCAGCACAAAGCAGCTATTGTCTGCCACAGAGCTTTCTGGAGCACGGCTGGGTTAGTTTAGCCTGCGCGACACTGACAGGACAGAGTAGAGAGCGGGACGCGGGGAGAGAGAGAGAGAGAGAGTGAGAGGGAAGGAGAGAGAGAGGGAGAGGGAGTACAGTATAATATCTTAATGGAAAATTTTGTCATGTTTTATTTTTAAAAGTCTTCAATTACTTGCACTTATTTGACCATATTCTGCCATTTTTGTAAAAGCTTGTGCGTGCGTACTGCGCACATGTATGTCTGGATGTGTGTATTCAGAGTACACCTGCGACCCATGTGGACTCCACCACCCCCAACACCATCACAACCTCCCAGCGTGCGGATGTGAACATTTGCAGTGGACACACACACACACACACACACACGGATTAACACAGATTAGAGAGAGCTGTACAGAGCACCAGATAATCACCAGAGAGGGAAACTAAAGCAGAGAATCACTGCACACCTTCTGTTCCCCTCTGCCTCTCACTTCAGCTTCTCTCATTAGTCAATTTTTTTCCAGCATGCACTGCTCCTCTTCCTCAGACTCATACTTACATCCTTTCGTGTTTCATGGACTGATGATCATTGAAATGTGAAGTGTGCCTCTGGCCGGGTTTGCATTTATTTCAGGTATTCCATGTTGAACGTGTTGGCAGGCAAGCACCCCCACCCCCATTCTTCAGTGACCACAGCTTTTTAGGCCTTCATGCAATGCTTTACTGAAACATATCTTGTACTGATACCAGGGGCTCTGTCTCAATACTGCATATTAAAACACTCTCATTGTGTTCTAATGCCTGATAATTGTAGAAGGCTTTCCCAAATCCATGAACCTTACTGAAAACAGCAGGGGTCTGGGAAGGAGACCAGGGGCATGAGGTCCTGAAAGGGGTTTACAGAGTAGAGGATGTTTTGGTGAAATGGCACCTGACACACTACACACACACTACAAACACTACATACACACACACACACACACACACACACAGAGGCCAAACCAAATCACGGGCTCACACGATTAAGATTACCAGCTTTTTGTTTTATTGAAAAATATAGTTGTTATTTGGAAGAGGAAAGCAAAGAAGGTAATTACAGGTATTTATACAGAAGGAGAGAGAAAGAAACATCACAAAAAAATTTTATAAAATAAAATAAAAATCTACAGCTGAAACTTAATTAAAACATTTTCCCCGTCGTTTCAGACGATCCCCCCCCCCAAGCAGGCACTAAAGCGGGCGTTCTCAGACGGGTACCGTGAATCAATCTCTGACTGCGCCGCAGAAGCTGCCACCGCGTGCCACAAACATGACACAGCCACACCTGTGGCTTCCATCACCACGGCGACGCAGAGACCGCGAACGAAGAGGTGTGACACGGTAAACAAACCGCGCGCCGTCCCGTCCGGATTGAGCGCACAACGCGCCGCGTTCTTTGTCACGGGGTCAGTCAGTCGGCGCCGCCACAAGCTTACGTTAGCTCCTCTTCATGTGGGCCGAACGCACCACTCACTGAACCCACAACACAAACACCTGGAGACTGAATCAGCAAGATTTTATTTTTTAAAAAAGAAAACAATTTAAAAAATGAAAAGACCGACCTTCAACAGAATCTGCTGACTAGTCCTCAATAACACGCACAGCCCACAGCAACGGTCACCTCTCCTCTAATCCCACAGTCACAGGGATTTACCTTTCTAATAACACCTCCACGCCAGAGACACACCAGCCCCATCGATTTATCAATACCGAGCCCCCACCTTCTTTTCCAACAACTCATTCACATTCACTTTACCCCACACGAGCTTGTGTTCGGCACAGTCCCAGACTACAAGCACGCTTTATAACTGAAGGACTGAAGCGAAACGGGGCGCTCTGAAATTTGGCACACATTTCCCAAGCGTTCCCGCACTCTTCCTGAAACAGAATCATGGCCGCTCCCTTTCCACCGGCTTTCCCCCGATGGAGAAATATGTCCCAGCATGCATCTCCAGGCCGCTGTCGGTTAAAACCTGCTCTCTGCTTACCAGGCAAACAAGATTTTCCACATAAACAAATTAATTCACCAGCTTGCACCCACACCGCACTGTGACGGCAGCAGGGCGGCATCAATAGAGTAAGTGTATGGAGAGTGACCGCATTTTCAAACAGTTGGAGCTCTTCTTTTGTTTGGGGTGAAGGGGGGGGGGGTGCTTTTTTTTGGCACGAGAGTACAGCATCGGTGGATTCCTTCCCGAGCACCGGATAAATCGCACTAATGAGGAATGATCCGGAAACCTCCGGGAAAAAAGATGACTCTCCCTCCCCGTCCCTCTCTGTGTAATGTCATCTCCCCTCAGAGCGAGGAACAGGCTGTAAATATCAGATTAGATGAAATGGAAGCGAAAGCAGACAGGCTTTTCCTGCTTCCCAGCACGGGCTGCTGTGTGTTAAGGCCAGAGCAGAGAGCAGGCATATTAGGGGATGGGTGTGCTGATGGGGCAGTAGCTTCAAAAGAGACCTGCCCCTTTTCCACTACAGAACTGGAACCAGGCTGGCTCATTATACCTTTCTCACTTTAGAGCTGGAACCAGACTGGCTTATTATAGCCCTTTCTCACTGTAGAGCTGGAACCAGGCTGGATAATTATAGCCGTTTCCCACTGTAGAGCTGGAACCAGGCTGGCTTATTTTAGCCCTTTTTCACAGTAGAGCTGGAACCAGGCTGGTTCATTATAGCCCTTGCCCACTGTACAGCTGTGTAAGAAACTTAAATGAACATTTAAGTCACACAGAAATCCTCTGCCGTTGCCAGCACTGTGATATAAAGTTCTTCAGCTCTGGCTGTAGGTAACACAATGCAAAAGCGCTAGAGCTGTCGCAGGTTCCTCTGAGCCTTGGAAGAAAACATGAGGGACCACGTCAAATCATTCGACACCCTGACTACATCTCTCCACCCCTTCAATCATCACTCTCTCTCTCCGCAAAATGTGCACGTACCAGAACACTCCAAGACACATAAAATACCCTGATTCCTCTGACCAGTCAGCCATTTTGAACCCTGACATTCGTAGTTGAAACAGTGGCAATAAAGATGTCACTATTCAAACGTTACTGTACTAAGAAATGCCACGCAGTTCTTGTTTCAAATTTTTTTTTACAGCTAGTTTGTGTTTAAAAGTTGGGAAAGAAAAAGAGGGGAGAGAAAAAAAAAATTAAAAGCATATACTTTAATGTTTGTCAAATGTTTGTAGAAATCTGTACAAAAGTATTAGTGTTTTAGGGTCATAGAGCTCTGAATTAACAAAACACTGGAGCCACTGCCAGTAATGCCAGGGTGCCCATGCCCACTGTCTTGTGGTTCTACTTGGGGAGGGCTCGAACCACTTAAAGGCCACAGTGTTAGATGCTGTTACGTGCAGACAGGTTGTCAGTTTTTTTTACAGCTCAAGTCTGGTGTGAACTTAAGTACCTTGGAAACAAACAAACAAAATAACTCAACTCAAAGTGAATCCCTAAATAGAATGAATTCTAAAAGCGTATGTACAGTCAGCAAGCTTTAATTTTCTTTTTCTGGTTCCCTTGTAGGCAAAGACTGGCTTACACATGACAGAGAATGTTTACATAGCCAAAAACTCAGATTCCCAGAATACACTTGGGGATCATCCTTTGTGCTTCTTCATTTCCTGTCAGGTGATCAGGTGGAAAATAAAGACAATGATAAAGCAAGGAATTCCAAAAAATTACAGCTAGGGACCAACTGGCAATGCAACAATATGTACATACAATCAGTACTACAAAAATATCAGTATTGGGGAAATCACAATTATGTGTTATTGCAGGTATTAATCTCAAAAGAGGAGAGGATTGGAACAGATCTGTAGACCTATAAGTTTTTGTGAAACTAGCACTCTCCTCACTGACATGCACACACACACACACATAAATGCACGCACGCACGCACGCACGCACACAACCACACACGCACTTCCAGTATAAAAGTGCTAGGCTGCTAAGGCCTACTATACTTTCTATTCTCAGCACTCTAAGCCTGTCTCCCCTCTGTGGGAAACTGCAGTTAAGACTGTGCCAGTCCCTTTCACCATGTGTCTCACAGACCGAGAGCGAGTAGGGGGGGGGGGGGGGGTAACTGGAGGGAGGGCTGTGGGAAGGGATTGCTCTGGGCTTCTTGCTTTGGTGGCAGGGGCTGCCTGTCAACACAGCATTTTGCCAAAAACACTGTGACTGAACCAGCAACCAGCAAGGAAGCTCTCTGATAAGCTCTCACGTGAGACTGGCGGATGCGTGTAACACACACGGGCGCACACACGTTTATTTTTTTTTACAAACTAAAAAACGACATGGTGCAGGCTGCTGTCCCCTTCAACTAACACCGCTGCCTTCGTGAGATCCCAAATCCTCCTGGATTAACCAGACGGCAGTGAGAACATCCCGTCACCATGGCAACGGAGGCTTTTCCGCCAAAGCGCCGGCTCTGTCCCGAGTCTGAGCAAATGGAGATCCATCAGTGTATCAGATGTAACCTGACCCATGTGCCAGGGCCCAGGAGCGACAGTACTGTAGTGGCATCACCGTGTGTGTGTGTGTGTGTGTGTGTGTGTGTGTGTAGTGACCAGTCCTACTCTACCCAGGGACAGCAGTGTAATTCCGTAATGCTATGAAGTATGACTCATGGGACTGTGGGTTTAAAAATATTTGGGAGAAAAACTGGGCTCTTCCCTCAGGCTCTTAGCTACCCTCCCACCCCCTTGGTGGGGTCTGAGGAGATCGTCTCTAACGCGTCCTAAACAACTACTCATTTTAGAGTCACCCAAATCCCGCCTTTCCACGCCATTTTCATAAACTTGAGTAGCGCGCGCGTCCTCCTCTACACTCTGATTTCGTCTTCGTCCTCGTCCATGAAGGAGAAGTCTTTCTCGTCCTCCCCCTGCGGGGAGCTGAACTTGGCGCTGTCCGAGTCCCCCTGCGGCTGGCCCAGTGGTTTCTCCTCCAGGGCGGCGGAGCCCGAGCTGGAGACGGAGCAGCTGTCCAGGTGGTGGTGGTGTCGGGGGCGGAGCTCGGGGGTGTAGGGTCCGCCCCCGTGAACAGTGGCGCGGGGCGGACGGACGGGAGCCCTCTGCAGCCTCTCTTCCTCCTCCTCCTCCTCCTCCTCCTCTTCCTCGGCGGGCGGGCTGAGGGGCGGGGACGCCCTGCCCTCGCTGTTCTTGCCCTCCTCGAACCCGAGGTCGTCTTCGTCCCAGGCCTTCTTCTCCATCACGCTCAGGATGTCCCCCAGCATGGAGGGTCCCAGGTCGATGTGGAAGGACATGATGGACTCGGCATGCTTCATCCCCCCCCTGGGGCCGGTCGAGGGGGGAAGGTCGGTCAGCTCCCCAAAATTCTTCTCGTCAAGCTCCAGGTCCAGCCCCCGGGCGGCCCCGGCCACCGCCGCCGCAGTCGCCCCGTTAACGGGTTTGGGGTCCCCCTCGCACCCCTTCCTCAGCGGGCTGGAGGACAGGCTTTTGGGCACCCGGGCCACGCCCCTCTCGTGGTCCTCGTCGTTGAGGTGGGGCAGGGACACGGCGTTCTTCACGAAGGCGGGCGAGTCGCCGGGCGGGGCCAGCAGGGTGTCGCGCTTGTCGGCCCGGTTGACGGACTGCGAGCGCTTGCTGCTGCGGAAGGTTCTAGAGAGCAGGCTCGGCTTGGACCCGGGGGAGGCGGACCGGGCCTCCTCGTCCCGCGGCGGCTCCCCGGACCGGCTGCTGAGGAAGGAGGTGTCCCCGAACGCGTCCCCGCCCCGCCCCACGTGCATGGTGTGCCGGAAGTCCCCCAGGGGGGCGCTGATCATCTCCGCCGTCAGGTCGGCCCGCGACCGCCGCTTGGACTGGGACGAGCCCGACACCAGCTGCTTTAGGATGGGCATCTCTGCTCCGGGTGACGCTCCACAGAAAGGGTTCAAATATCAGGCTGCGAACAAGCAAATTTAAATTGAAAGAAGGAAGTTCTACAGCTAAAAAAGGTGCGCCGGGTAGTAGCTCTCGGACAGGGCGTGGCCGTAAGGCGGTCAGGGAACGCGGATATCCAGGTACAGGGCGGTCACAGCCATCGCAGTCGCTCAGAAGGCCGGCCTTGGTCGACAATCGCTGACATCCGCAGCCCAGCCTAGAAAGAGACGAGAGGAAATTTCTTTAAAAGAAATTCTAAATCAGAAAGAAAGAACACAATGCAGACAAGGAGTGTTAAGGAAGTAGAACTGGAACTCAGGGGATATAAATATAATCAGGTATTATATTTTCACTATATTGTCTCAAAGTTTAATCCTGATAGTCCCTTATAAAAACTAACACATTTAGAAGGCCTAGACTGTACAGACACTGTCAGCTTGGCTGTGCAAATGCAGACACTGTTAGTCAGACTGCACTGACTCTGGCGGGGCACATGGAAAAGCTCAGAAATTTCCCCCATTTCATTCCAATCTTCTGGATCAGCCTGTCCTCAGCAGTGCCAGTTTCTGTTTCTCCTTCATGCATTTCGCAAGGAGGGACAGTCCACAGCTTGAATCACGGATGACGGAGCGTCCAGTGTACTGCAGTGTTAGCTCTCAGTATCCCTCAGTCCCCAGGCAAAGTTTAACAAAAGTGTACTACAGAAATGTTCAAAGATAAAACAGGAACAAACAGCATGTACTGCATAAGCCACGGTCAAATATTTAAAGCCTTCATAAACACGCAAGCTCGCGTAAGTTTGAGCTTAAAAAAACAAAAACAAACTTGAGCTGCACTCAGCTAATGGCAATTCAGTGTACTGGAATGAGGACTGAAGAGCCTGGTGTTACGGGGGGGGGGGGGGGGGGGGGGGAAGGGAGTGAGAGAGCAAGAGAGAGGGTGCGGTGCGGGTCGGTGTGGGGAGAGGGGGCAGGGGGTGTTCCCTCTAAAACGGGAATCTCTCTCATGCAGTGGATGGAGGTCTCTGGGACGGATTCCCCTCACGTAAGCGGCCCACCGATCCCGTTCCAAAGCCACTCCGTACGGACACACCACACACCGCACGCCAACAGATCTATCATCATCAGGTCCTCTCTCCGCCCCCCCACCCGTTTCCTGGGAGACCGACCGTTCCCATTCCCACCCCCACCCCTGTGACCACACCCCCTTACATAACGCTGAGAATCTTGATGCGGCCCATCCCATCTCATCGCCACCCACTCAAAAACTAGGAATGAAGAGAAACTGCATTTTCTCTGCATGGACACCACAGCTCTCCCCCCCCCCCCCCCCCCCAGTCTCCGGGAGGTATCGAGTCTCTGTGTCACTCTCAGTCTCCCATTCCACAGCCCGCGGCGTCACCAGATCGAGTATCTCGCCCGTCCTCTGCTTTTGAGAGGCCTTGGCAGCTTTCCGACAGCTCCAGGGGACACTTGAGGCCTCTTCTAAGCTACTCTCTCTCTCTCTCTCTCTCTCTCTCTCTCTCTCGCCAGTCCCCCCATCTCCTGCCAACAACTCAGACGGCAGCCAGAGCAGAGAGACTAAAAATCACGTTAGCTCCGGTCCACCCTCAGTTCTGTCTGCAAGCCGTGAAAAAGGCCAGCACTGAAATGTGTGACAGCAGCACCGGTCTGTAATCCAGGCCCCGGAGAGCTGCGGGGATTCAGCTGTTCTGGTTTTCACTTTTGCTCAAAGGCTAATCCATCGGCTGAAGCAGATTACACAGTTAACGCATCTCGACTGGTTTCCTGGGTTTGAATTGGTTGATGATTTTAAGCCTTCAATGAGTAGCTTTTTCACTCAGTGTTCTAGAACTCCAATGCTTTCACAGTTACCAGCAGCAATTGTTACCCCAGCACTAGCACATTCGGGGAAGAACACTCCAGTGACATATTGGCAACCCAACACCTTAAGCGTAAACCAATAATGGACAGCCCTGACTCTTGGAGGACAGGCATTCGGTTAGCCAGCCCAGAAACATCGGTCGTTAAAATGTGCAGTTGTCTGCCCTCATATTCTTTCTTTCAGAATTATTTTTATTGAATTCCACAGGCTGGAACATCATGGATGGCAGTTACCAATGCCGTTATTAATGCGCAAAATGTATCCAATTTATCATTCATCACATTCACATGGACAGGGGCAGTAATAATAATCAGCCATATCTCAACATGGCATTTGTCTGGCCTGATACTGGACATGTAGAGCCTCGGACTGCCATTGGCAAACGGCCCTTAATCACTCGGCCAATCAGAGAGCAGAAGGGAGTGAGGTGTGGTCTGTCTGACGTCAGGTCCCATCTGCAGAAAACTCAAGCCGAGAAACTATCAAAGAATGCTAAAAATGAGCCGAAGTGGTTGTAAATTCCCAGAGCTTCAAGCGCAGACGCTTGAGTGGAATACCAGCACGGGCACATGGGTTTGGCTCATGCTTCAAATTACACGCTTGAATAGCCGCCGTAACGGTTGCGTTCCCAAAATGAGCTCCAGTGCCAGTTCATTTACACTTCCACCGCCGTAGCTTGGGAAAATGAAGCTTCACCTGAAACTTTTTGGATTTCCCGTGGATGGGCGCACAGCGGGAATGCTGCGTCACGCCCCTTCGTGGTGAACCCGTTCGGTTCCTCCCGCTCGGACGGACTTCGGAAGGGACTCCATGTTCCTTCCTTGTAAGCTCTGAACTGTAAACAGCATCGGTAACCAAGCCAAAATATTCTCCGGCCCAGTCATTTCCAGACACCGCAACAGGAAGCTCTCGTTTCACACGCTACACTGATCTCCTGCCCCAGTCTAATTACACCACAATCACCTGTGCAAGTGCCTCATTACTAATTTACCCCAGCCACTCGTAAACACCACTTAGGACAAACCGCTTAATCGATGTGCCTTCTCTACAGCAGCGATCTTGGCAGCCGTGAAATGGTGTACGTGTAAGACCAAGAAGTACCGTAAGAACTGACAGGACAGGAAGAGGAAGTGATCTCACGGCCTCGGAACTCCTACAATGACGGCGGCGGAACTTCTGACGCGCCTGCCTTTGTGCGTGTGTGTGTGTGCGCGCGGGAGCGTGTGTGTGTGTGTGTGTGTGTGCGCGCGCGGGTGTGTGTGTGTGTGGGGCTGCACAATGGACGAGGCAGCGGGCGGCAATACTCCCGAGAAACGTCACCCTCGAAAATATTTACACGGCCCTGCAACAAGAGCCCATTGAAGTGGAGAAGCAACTGTTGCTCTGGGGGGAGAACAGAGAGAGGCTTTGATAAATGATAAGCTAACCCAGTTTCAAAAGGACAGAGCGTCCCCTGTGGAGAGGACCATCCCCCCCCCCCCCCGCAAACCACTGCGGGTTTAAAACTCTTCATTCAATAACCTGATATAATTCCCCCCCCCCCCGCTTCACAGAGCCGTGCTATGTGTCTCTACACCCAGCCCCCACACCGAAAAATCCTCATTTACACAGCTACAAGGAAACTACCCACCCCCCCCACCCCGAATTACAGCATAATTCTCAGCAATCACCCATTTGAATGTTTAACTGAAAGAATGGCCCATTGTAGAAGTCTAATTATACCATAGATGCCACACACTAAAAAATGCATCATGGATGTAGAGGCTTCATTATCAAAGACTGGCAAATGTTTTTAAAAAAAAGAAGAAGAATTTATGAGGAATAATTTCGTGTGGACTGCATTAGCAATTAAAATACGTTCTGAAAATCCCCAGGGAATGGAAACGTCAAAGAAAAAGCCCACAAACAGGCCTCGTCATGAGGCTACATTTTCACACAGCTACACTGAAGCGCAGGTAGCAGAGTTAGCATCGCCCCACGCACAGAGGCGACACAAAGAACTGAGAGAGTTGCCATTTCTGAAGGGAACGCGTTCAAATGTCAGAAAATGCTGCGACAAACCTTTTGTCATTACCACCAAGGCCAACAAGCTCATGTCAGGGGGACATTTCAGTGGGAATCCCGGTCGTATTACATCATCGCCCTTAATCCAATCAGGGCACAGGAGACGCTTCAGTTCAAAGCCAGACAAAAAGGTCTTTGCCGTTATGTACAAATATGCACTTTGGAGTTGGGGACATGATTGAAAATGACATATTAATGTAATCCACCTCTAAAAGTACCAGTACAGTCAAAGACCCTGAGTTGACCCCGCTGTGACCTCTAGTGACAGTGACCCCTCGCAAAACATCTCAGGTTCCCAAAACGGGCGTACTAAAAGGAGCGCTACAGGGGGCCTTCTGAAAGGAGTATGGGGTATGGAAGTAAACACTGAGTCCTGGGCAGAGGGCGTGCGTCCGTATGTGGGAGAGAGACTGTGCGTCTGCGTGTGCGTCTGCGTCTGCATGCACCAGAACACGAAAAAGAAAGACTGACACAACACCAGCCGAAGCGCGAAGCCGGCCAGCGCCACCAACCAAGCGTCCGAGCGACAACTTCCTGTGAATGACACCGGGACAAATGCCCCCCTCCTCACAAACACACACACACACACACACACACACACACACACCACAGGCCTCCTGCCAAAGCCGGTCTATAGAAAAGGCCCCAGGGCGCTGCGTTTCAGAGCAAGAAAACCGTTTCCGTTCAAACACATCCATGCAAAAAAAAAACCCTACAGTGGGGAGGGCGGGGGGGGATTTACACCAACATTATGTATGTGCGACTGCAGCCCCCAGGGAAATCCATTCCCACAGTATCTGCCCCCCCCCCCCCATACCGAGCTCCATACAGTGCAGCCCAGGGACAAATTCCATTTCAGCCATTTTTCACACGACCGGGGAGGGCCAGCGGTCAGCTGTCAGACATTCCACAACGGCCGCACCAAGATGGGCCGCACACAACCAAACGCACGGACCGCTGCTTTAGCCGTACCAAGATTCTTTAAAAAAATATACTATTAAAAAAATATATTATTACTATAATATAATATATAAAATCGTAAAAAAAATTCAATTGTTTAAAGATTAAAGTGATTTTTCTTTGATCGCTCAGAGATATAAAAGGAAACGGCAGTTGCAGGAGTCACTCAGGAGAGACAGGAGTTTCACGCTACAGCTCAACGCTCAGAGGGGACCTGGGGGAGTGTGTGAATGATTTACAGGACGTTATCTTCACCGCTTATCACATGACATGACATGACATGGCGCACGCACACAAACACATGTATTCTTGCGCGAGCATACGCACACGCATGCGCGCACACACACAGACACACTTTCACTTTCCTTAACCAAGGACCGCAGTCAGCAGTCTCTCTCTCTCTCACCTCCCTCCCAGTCTCTGGTACCAGCATGCAGCACCAGAGAGCCGTGGGCTGTGCTGCTCTTTGGTATGTTGGTAGTCAACACTTAAGCCAAGTAATCATTTTTATTGTATGGTGTAATTACACTGGTTTGTTCTATCTATATTGGTTGCAGATTTTAATGTGAAAACATTACGTTTACAGGCATTTAGCAGACATTCTGATCCCTGGTCACTTTTGCTTGCACACCCATTTACACTGCTGGATATGTACTAACGAAATTCAGGTTAAGTACCTCGCTCAATGGTACAACACAGTATCCTGCCTGGGAATCGAACCAGCACCTAGTAGGTTGCAATTCCAGTTCCCTAACCATTATACTCACTCCCAACCAGCCGACCCTGTAGCTCTCCGAGACCAACTTTACATACAGCCCTCTCTCCCTCGCATTCTCCATCTCTCTCTCCAGCTCAGGATAGGTGCAGCGCTCAGCCCAAAGCAGCCAGCTCCTGTTCCTGCTGCCAGGATTCATTTCTCAAACGCCCTCGTGACATTACTAATTCAGACCCAGTGATGCAAGCCATCCCCGCTGTGGAGCATTAGTACAGGGGTTTACATAAGCGCCATGTCAACAGCCACACATGGCCAAAAGAGACCCCCCCCCCCCCCCCCCCCCCCATCACCACCCCGTCTGCCCCCGTGGGAGGGCATGCTCCCTAAATTACCCTTCTCCCCCCCGGCTACCCCCCGGCTACCCCCCCACAGAGGTGTGAATAATCCCTACCCAGCGTCAGCACCAAGTACAGCTCAGTGAGATTCAGAGCTCAGGGGGTAAGTGGCTGCACATGACTCACATACCTCTCTACTGCCCCCTCTGGTCAGGAACGCACTGACGGGACGACACGCCGCACGCTCTGGCGTTAGCCTCTCACAGTACACAAGCGTACGGGCACTCTGCGGCTGTGATCGATTAAGAGCACTTTTATAAGAGTCTTTTTAAATTAATCCACTTAAGGCTCTCAAGAGACCTTAACAGTGCTCATTTATAAATGGCTCCATTTGGACATTTATCTTTCATAACACTACAGACCTGGCTGGAACCAGGCTGGCTCATTATAACCCTTTCCCACTGTAGAGGTGGAACCAGGCTGGCTCATTATAACCCTTTCCCACTGTAGATCTGGAACCAGGCTGGCTCATTATAACCCTTTCCCACTGCAGAGCTGGAACCAGACTGGCTCATTACACCCCTTTCCCACTGTAGATCTGGAACCAGGCTGGCTCATTATAACCCTTTCCCACTGTAGATCTGGAACCAGGCTGGCTCATTATAGCCCTTTCCCACTGTAGATCTGGAACCAGACTGGCTCATTATAACCCTTTCCCACTGTAGAGCTGGAACCAGGCCGGCTCTTTATAGCCCTTTCCCACTTGCAACCAGGCTGCCCTGCACCATTTAAGTCCTAGGAAACTTTCCCATTCACTTTGTCAGAGTGAGCTGCACTAGCCTAGCCCACAGCAGCGGACAAAATGAACACAGGGGAGTTCAGAGGCTGCAGGTGGTTGAAACCCTGAGTTGCAGACCACATCCCTGTGGCCATCATGCAACAGACACCAATATTGAAAGTGACGTCACAGAAACAGACAAGACTGAACGCTGAGCAACACTCCTCAATGAAGCAGGCTACTGCAAGGGAGGGGAACTAAATTAACGCACCCCCTGGAGTCCATTTGAGGTGCTAATTCACCCTGGGAGGTGAGAGACAGACACAGGTAATTAATCCAATCACCATTCAGTCAGCCTACTACCCCGCCTGAGGGCAATTTACAGCACACAAGGGTGAGGAACCAGTAAGCGCTGCAATCCTGGACTGATTTATACCGTGCGAACGACGGCTGAACGGTGTGTTGAAAAAAAAAAAAACCATGCGCACTGGAAGGCAAATTTGAATCGGGTTTGAATAATTTACATAACGTCCCAAACGTTTGCATCAGGATTCTCTTTCCTACAGCAAAGCCCCAACTACAGAGAATGTAAGACGAGAGGATCCCAGCTCCATCAAACGACCCAAACAACAGACACTGAAACTTTCACACTTCGAAAGACGGACTAAACCTTTCCAAAGCAATAAATAACTTTTTTTTTTTAACTCCCAAAAAACTGCAGATGAGCAGAAGTGCTTCCCGGCACCCGGCTGAAAACTGCAGGCTATTTTCAGAGGGGGCAACAGAGGGGTCATCTTCATTTTTCTTAATTCCTTGTACAAATATAATGGCAGAGGCGTGGGCTACTTAGCAGAAAGGCACAGAGGACTAAGTGCTGCCGGTTTGTGAATTGCCCATCAGTACAGTACAAGCACACTCATTTCACCTCTTAAATTGCCTCCCTTCGATTATGACAGCTGGTGGTATTATTATTTTATTTTATTTCATTTTTTTGAGAGCAGTTCACCTTGGACTGCCCCTGAACACCGGGTGAACCCCTCTATCCCGCGGGCGATCCTAAATTAAACCGCCTTCACCCTGCACGTCTCCCCTGTCACCTGACACCATCCCGCCAGCACCCTCAGGTCACACCCGCGCATAGCCTCGTTACGACCCCCCCCCCCCCCCAGGCCTCCCTTCTCTGCTCACACCTCACTGCAAACCGTCACCACCCCCCCCCACCTACACCCACCTCATTATGCACCCTCGTCCTGTATCTGACACCTCTGCGTGACACCATTACCTGCGGCATTCTCTCACCTCACATCCCCGCCCCCTCCATTGTGTCTCCAGATCAAAGCCCCCGATAGGGCGATTGCACTGCTATTCAGGGACGGGCAGAGAGATTCGGCTTCATTGACATTGAAAAGATCTTCTTCCTGTGCCCCTGCAGGGGTCTGTGGATCATCTGCCTGCAGCTACAGCAGGCCTCACCTTTCTGACACGACACCTTCAACCTGTACTTTTGTTGCCCCTGTTTTTCCAGTATTGGTAATTACGTGTGTGTGTGTGCGTGCGTTCCAGATACATGTTCACGACGGTTGCTCAGTGAACAAGGCGTCACTTCCGCGCCCTTGCTTCGGTAACGCCGTGTCTTTCCGCGAAGCCGTGCTTTGAAACGTGAGGTTATCAGCGAGTGCAGCAGATCCACTCCTCCACCGAGCGCTCGCATTCCCAGCTTCCCCTCTTCTGCAAGCGGATACGCACACGGAGCAGCTCTGAGCTCAGCACCTCGGCTGGAGGCCGCCACAGCGCCGCCACGCTAGAGATTCGGATCTGCGGTGATGTGATGCTAAGGCCAGTCCCATAGCCCTCTGAAGAGCAGGTTTTTTTATGTTTCCTTTTTTTTCAAAATTATAAGCCAGTGTTCTAGAACTCAGTTACCAGTTCCACATTGCTTTCAGTTACCAGAGGCGATTATTACATCAGCATTAGAATACCCAGTTAATAACATTCTAATCCCGTATTTGTAATCTTGCACCTTAAAGGGTTAATTATTACGTCACACCACAGGACAAAAGAGGTTCTGTGAGCCGTGCGGAAATATCACGATTACCCCATCCTGCTGCTGAGCACCTGATACAGTAACACTGCAGGTTCTCTTTGAATACATAGCTATTGTTTTATGAATGATAGAGCCCTTCCTTTCCTAGTGAGCGGTAACTAAGGCAGCTACAACAGCAGACCTGTCTTTCCTGTTAATCTGACCCCGACCGACTGTCATGGGCCGCTGTTCACACGAGTGTTTCCTCTGCAGTGCCGAGGCTAGGCTAACCCTGAAGGCAAACGCGCACCAACCGTACGGGCCGCTAAAGGCAGAATTCTGTTTACAGACAGGCAAGAGCATTTTCATACATACGGTAATTACGTACACCTAGATATTCAATGAAGCAATTCAGGGTAGGCACCTTTCTCAAGGGTACAACAATAGTGCCCCAACAAGAACCCAAAACTGTAAGCTCTCATCTCATTTAAGTCCAGCATCCTAACCAAACTACTACACCACCGCCACTACATTAAGTCAATTAAACGGCTGACTTACTGACCCCCTCAAACAATGAAGTGTCAAGTTCGCTTTCACTCAAACAGATTTTGGCACAAGGTGACAGTGTTCACACCGACCCACATTCATTTTTGGAAAGAAGCAGACGCTACGGATAGCACTCTGGGACAAACAGAACTGTGGATAACGTTTATGTTTTCAGGGCTCCAAAACTGACTCACCGTTTGCTCATCAGGCCCTGGCCATAAGGTCAGTAGGATCTCAGGAGCGGTGGCGGTTTCTGTTCGTGAACACATATGTGCGTAAAAGCATCATGGCTTCTGAAACGCAGAAGCAGCCTGTCGAGCGCCCAGGACGACGGAGCAGGGGGTGGGGCCAGAGAGCGGACGTCTAAGCCCAGCGAGTAATCCTTGTGTCTAACGCTCAAAACGTAAATACGGTGGAAAACGAGGGCTAATCCCCGGCAGGCTAAGACCGCCATCGTCGCCGGGCCAGGGGGGGCAGAAGCAATTAAATACGGATGACGTGCGTCGGAGCAGGAGAGAGGAAGCTCGGGTGGAACGGGAGAAAGGGAGTGGGAATGAGAGCATGAGAAAGGACAGAAGGAAAAGAAGAAGAAAAAAGGGAACCAGGCAGGGGTCAGTGTATGTATATCATACATAAGCAGCACCTGACACACCTAGCCTTCTGTGAGAAGCCCAAAGGTGCGGGTCCCCTGAGTCGGCCTGAATGAAAACCACCCTGGAGAGAGCCTGCATTAAACAGCACTCACCTGAGAGAGAGGGGGAGAGAGAGAGAGAGAGAGAGAGAGAGAGAGAGAGAGAGAGAGAGAGAGGGGGACAGAGAGGAAGAAAGAGAGGGAGAGAGAGAGAGAGAGGGGGACAGAGAGGAAGAAAGAAAGGGAGAGAGAGAGAGAGAGGGGGGGACAGAGAGGAAGAAAGAGAGGGGAGAGAGAGAGAGAGGGGGGGACAGAGAGGAAGAAAGAAAGGGAGAGAGAGAGAGAGGGGGACAGAGAGGAAGAAAGAAAGGGAGAGAGAGCGAGAGGGGGGGGGGCAGAGAGAAGGAGGGGGAGAGGGAGGAGAGAGAGGGTGGGAGAGAGGGGGAGAGAAAGAGAGGGAGGAGAGAGGCAGCGAGAGAGAGAAAGGGACGGAGAGAGGGGGAAAGGGAGGGAGAGAGGGAGAGGGTGTGTCCTGTTCCATTTCAGTGTTTTGCTTCTCACAGGAGAGTTCCAGCCTTTCCTCATTCTTTCCCCCCTATTTCCAAGAATCCTTGTGTGAAATGGTCTCTACAAAACACAATACACAAATAAAATGTAATTTCCTGATTTCAGATCACGGGTGTGCCCTGCCGCGTCCTGAAGGCATGGCAAAAATAAAAATAGAGATCAGCCTCCATGTTCGTTTCCTTTCTGAAGTTGTTATTCTCGCGTTGCTGGCGGGAAACGGGGAGAGCGGTGACCTGCAGGCCAGCTCCTGTGCAGGGTCCCAACAGGAAGCCGCGGCTAACCGCTAACGAAGCGGATAATTAAGCTTTTATCCCCGTTAAATCTCTGCAGTCCGCCCCCCACCAGCGTCCTTGCTGCCCGACGCCATGTGCGGGACGTTCAAAAATAGAGTGACTCAAAATATGGCCCCCTCACCCTACCCTGCTTGGGACCACCGTCACCCCTCCACTTGCCCTCCCTACAGGGCCCGAAGGGCTGGAGGGTGTGGTCCTGGCATTCAAATAGGCAAAAATGGGACGGCATCCCAGGGCTGTGCCCCATCCCGGAACGATTTCATAAATCTCCCACTTCAGGGGAGGAGGGGGGGGGGGGGTTGGTTGATACTCACTGCCCCAATACTGCTGGAACATTCCCAAACCTCATCAGCACAAGAGGGGTGGATTTGGTTGAACCTTCACAGGCCTCCCATACACACTGCTATAGTCGGGAGATTAAGCCGCCCCCCCCCCCCCATTCACAAATCTCTGAACTACACAACTCAACTGTAACAACTCAACCACACAACTGTACTGGTGGCAACACACCAAGCAGGAAGAAAACATTGCATGAATATTACCTACAGTACTCATTCTTCCCTAACAGAGGGTTATGTGCCCTTCTGATACTCGAGCAATGCTTGCTGTACAGGCACTGACCAATGGGAACATTACATTTTGTATGTGCATTTGCAGTTCCTCCCAGAACCGATGAATCATTTCACCACGTCGAAAAAATCCACCAGAGAAACGCAGAGACAGAGAGGCAGTAAGAGAAAGTTAAGAGAGACACAAAACTCCCCTCCCACTCACCAAGGTTATAGCCCCACAAATAAAAAAAGTGCCAAATCAGCAGAAAGATAAGCGTCTGATTGTGGTGCGCCATGGGGGATAGGCCAAAACCAGCGGACAGGGCAAAGTGCATCATGGGAAGGAAGGAGCTATGATGATGACAGCCATGCTCTAACAGGAAGGGAGGGTGCGAGAGGGAGAGAAAGCGAGAAAGACTTTGCCCTCCAGCCACATCGGAAATAGACTATCTTTGACCTACGTGATGACTGGTTAACAAACACGCATGAATGATCCCATTAAAATCATACTATAGATCTTCCCCTCTTTCCCCATCTCACTCTCTCTCTCACACACACACACACACACACACACACACACACACACACACACACACACACGTTGACATTAAAATCATACTGTAGATCTTCCTCACTTTCCCCATCTCACTCTCTCTCACACACACACACACACGTTCACATTGAAATCATACTATAGATCTTCCTCTCTTTCCCCATCTCTCTCTCGCACACACAAACACACACACACGCACATAAATGTTCACATTGAAATCAAACTATAGATCTTCCTCTCTTTCCCCATCTCACTCTCTCACACACAAACACACACACACACAAGTTCACATTGAAATCATACTATAGATCTTTCTTTCACTCTCTCTGAGCACACACACACACGCACACACACGCACACACACGCACACACACAGGGCTCCTAGCCAGACGTCTTTGTGGGTGAAAACTACAGGAAGTCATTCAATGCTAATGAAAGACGGGGCCCCACTGGAGGCCATTAATTCAATG